>NW_028277177.1:28830000-29138333 GCF_051122295.1 Plectrocnemia conspersa | reverse complement strand
TATAAAGTATTTTTATATAAATAATTAACACATATGGGAAAAAAATCGACACGCGCCCAGAAGCTAATGTTCACTCTATTCCCACACAATAGCCCTTATGCGAATTTTGGTTCAGAATGGCACATTGTTCCCAAAGGCCAATTACAAATGCGCAAAAACCATCTCTTATATCACACCACACTGTCTCTATTGTGCATTGTCGGCGACTTGTTTTGACAGTCTTCTGTGTTTGCGACAATGCTGAAACGCTATTAACGCTAATCCGGACGCCAGTCTGGGTCAATATTATAAAGAAACACCTCTTACTGCTCAAGGATATGGTAATTTTTTTATATTTTTTCTAAAAATGTAAAACACCAAATAGTTATCCAATCCGGGTTGCGATTTTAACGCGTTAGAGTCTCCCGCGAAGAGGCGGCAAAGTGTAGCGCACAAAAAGGTGTTTGTGTTTGATTAGATAGATATTATGTTTTCGAGGTTGACAGGAAACAAAGGCAACGAGGTGTGTGTGTGCATATAGTAAAATGGTCGATCGATATGATGTGACTTTGTAGATAATGTATCTATGTACATATGTACAATATAATCTATGTTACTTGAAAGGGTCTCATGTAAATTAGTTAATTGCTTGCGGTATTGATGGTTGATTTACTCTAAAGAAACAATAGATAATGAGTGAATAGTGTTATCTATCTTATAATAAATTCTATTGACGTAAATGTTTTTTTGAATGACTTAATATCGTTTCTATTGAAAAATAAATGTAGAGTATTAATGTACATACATTCATATTCATAAGATACAAAATAATTCACAAAAAAAATTCAATTGAAATTATGCAAACCAGAGCAGCTCTTCATAGCTGATATTAAATTGATAAATGTTCAATGTCATTGTATTAAGGAGCTAGATGGCGAGTCGGCTAGTGCAGGCGTTCTTTATTTAACAGGCAAATAAAGGACGCGATCGTGACCTCGAACTCAACATTAGAATTCATCAAGAATAGTTTGATAAATTCGACGCACACCTGTTTTCGAGATCAGCGTTAAACAATAATAAAGAATGCGCCTTTACAAAATTTTTTTGTTCAACGTACGAATTCTACTAATTTCGGTCACAGTAGAAACAACCGATAAACATTCTATTTACAAATATTTTTCAAGGCAGTAAAAGCAATTTTTTGTTGAGAAGAAGCATCTTTTTATCTCACATTTCGAAACAAAATAAAGGCGCATAAAGGACCATGAATTTTTGAGCCAACTGATCACTCAGGTACATTAAGGGAAAAAACAATTACCTGTGTTTCTTTTGTGATTTTTTACATATCTCATTCAAGATAGTATAAATGAATATTTATCTTGTTGAAAATCGGACGAATAATTCAAATATTCCATTAAAAAACCTAATCGCAACGCTCTTAAAAAATTATCCCTTCTCAGAAGTGAAAAATTCACGTCAAAAGCAATAAAATCATTCCATCGCATTCACACGTCGACTTTTATAATATTATTACAAATTTAATGAGGAACATATAAACCGAATTTTGCCCAATAGAAGAGCGCAAAAAACAATTATCTCTTCTCAGAAGTCAAAAATCCACGTCAAAAGCAATAAAATCGTGTCGGCGCCGTCGCAGTGGGAACGCTCGTTACCGAGCGTTCCCACTGCGACGGCGTCGACACGATTTTATTGCTTTTGACGTGAATTTTTGACTTCTGAGAAGTGATAATTGTTTTTGCGCCCTCCTATTGACCAAAATTCGGTTTGAATTTATTTTATTCTATTCGTCGTTTTGCGTTTTCGTCTACACTTATAGGGTTTATTTTATTTCATCACTGATTTTTTGGGCTATTTCTCGATAAATGTGAGTTTCTGTACAAAGTATAGTACAGATAGCGATTTTCACTTCAGCAGAAGTATTTTTTTGTACCATTTTATAAAAATCACTGTTTTACACAGTTTAAAAAAATATTATTATTAAATACAATTGAATTAATTCACAAATTACAATTTACTAACAATTAGAATGCAAGTGATAGTTTCAAATTAAATAATGTCTGCTTTGTTTAATATGTAACTGTATCGTATCATCAACTTTTTGGATGTACATACATACATACATTAATATTTTTTAGTTAAAAATCATCTCATACTAACAAGGTTAAAATATTTTAACGCACAACAATAATTTCCTACATTATTTGCTTGCAAAAGAGCTAAATAATGTTGGAGTGGTCCAATTATTTTGTCACACATATTTTGTAAAATCACTGTAACATATACAAATACAAAAATACACATGTAAATAAATAATATTAAGAATGTAAATGTATATATTACTTATATGTATAAAATCGAGTTATATGAACATTTGTTTATAGAAAAGTAATCAGTGTAACCAAGGGATAAATTTTTGTATGACCGGTTTGAACGATGCGATGAATCAATAATGTAATTTTGATACTTGATACCGAGAACAATAAGGTACTGTTGGCTCGTGTAATCCATTAAAGTTCATCATAAAAGAAATGCGTCACATGTTAAATACATATATTATTTATTTATTAAAATTATAACCATCGTGACCTGACAGGCAAACCCAATGCGTCACGATAGTCAAAAGTACAAATACATCATAATATATACAAATATAAACAAGACAAAACAACAGACACAAATCACCTCAACATGTGTGCATTGTCCCATACGAACTGAACCAAAACTCCATATGTGCAAGAGAAAATGTCAATATTTCTATGGACAGAATTGAGCAGATGAATAGCCTTGGCCAGAGAAGAGTTGGCAAGTGCTCCAATTCTAGACTTTACAGGCAAGAATAGTGGACGCGACCGAGAACTATAACCACCTTCAGGAGCCCACATTTGAAGCTGCTCGAGCACTGAAGGATTGTCTACGATGCCCTTGAGCAATTTCCAGAAGTGTTTAATTACATAAACACTTCTGCGAGTCGACAAAGAAACGTATCCCAGGGCTCCCAAAATAAAAGCACTGGGAAACAAGAACGGATAATACCCGTATTCCTTCAAGTATAAATATCGAAGAAATTTACGTTGTACTTTTTCCAGCTTCAATTCATTACATTGATTCATTACGCCTGGGATCCAAATGATGGAGCTAGTTTCTAGTATGCTGCGGACTAGAGTATCATAAAGAGTGCGCAATACTAAAGTATTCCTGAAGTAACGCGCATTTCTCAAGATAAAACCGAGCATTTTTAAGGATTTGCTATGAGTCACTGCAATGTGCTGGCTAAATTTGCAACGTTCTTCGAAAGTCACTCCTAAATCCTTGGTTGAAGAAAACCTTTCCAGAAAATATCCGCCTAGATGGTATGAATATTTTGCCGGCGTTAACGACCTTGAAAATGAAATTGTGTGACATTTATTTACACTGAAAGGCAATTGGTTATAGCAAGCCCATTTCCATATAGAGTTGAGATTCTCCTGTAGGTCGAGGAAATCAGAAATCGAATGCATTTTCTTGTAAATTTTCAAGTCATCTGCATATAATAAAAAATCTGAATGCTCTATTGCTGTTTCTATGTCATTAATGAACAATAAAAACAACAATGGACCCAAATTGGATCCTTGAGGTACTCCAGTAGGGGTCTTATATCGTTCTGAAAAAGAGTTATTATACTTGACGAATTGATATCTATTGGTCAAGTAATTTGAGAATAGATTTATGAGATCTTCAGAAAACCCGAAATTAGATAACTTTTTTACAAGTAAAGCATGGTTAACTTTATCAAATGCTTTTTCAAAATCTGTGTATATGACGTCCACTTGTACACCAGAGTCCAATGATTTTGAAACATAGTTAAGACAAAACCATTAGATTAGTGACAGTGGATCGAGATTTACGGAAACCATGTTGTTGGTCGAGAAGCATACACATGCAATGATTAAAAATGTATTTATGCAAAACAATTTCAAATAATTTTGCAGGTGATGAGATCAAAGCTATTGGCCTGTAATTGTCAATCTGAGATTTGGGACCCTTTTTATGAATCGGAGTGACTTTTGAACATTTCCACAATTCTGGAAAACAAGAGGATCTCAAAATTAAATTAAATATAAATTTTAGAGGCTGTAAAATACCAGACTAGCATCCTTTCAGAATGTAGTCTGGAATAAAATCTGGTCCCGAGGTAAAAACGGACTTTAGTCTGCTAAATCCATATTCCATATTAACCAAACTAAAGGTTTTGATTGATAACATAGATGACCATGAACGATGAGTCTCATCGTAATTAGAATTAAACTCTAAATGTGACCCATCATTATGGTATACGGTTTGAAAATACCTAGCAAATCCATCTGCAATCTCTTCAGAACCTTCAAAATTGATGTTGTTCCAACTCATCGATGACAGTAAGGATTGGCCATCGCGTTTTGAGTTAACGAATTTCCAAAATTTTTTCGGATCTAAAATTATCGACTTTTCACAGTCTCCAATATAGTTCCGATGGCAATCGGAAATCTTCAATTTTGCACGCGATCGCAGAGTACGAAATTCTTCATAGATGAGAGAATTTCGTGTTCGTTACCAGATTTTATGTATGACATGTTTCTTTCTAAGATTTGTAATTACCTCATTCGAGAACCATATTGGATAAATTCTATTAGTCGTTGGATATCTTCTGGAAAAACACTCATCAAAAATACCATAAATTAATTTATAAAAAACATCAAGAGCAGAACTAACATCAATTGTTTGATACAATTGTGTCCAATCCGTACGAGACAGCAAACCATTGAAGTTAGACATTTGCAATTGAGAGAGAGAGAGAGAGTGAAGTCATCGAAACTTTATTTATAGCGCAGAACTTTAATTAAACCATACAAAAAATTCTCGCTGCACGGTTTAATAAATCATGGTAAAGATTAAAATTTGATTAAATTAGTTGTTGACCTCTATATCAATAGTTGCTCGCCATATAATAACGTGCAAATAGTTCATATGCCCAAGCCTATTTAAGAATTATATTTTAACATAGGCAATAATTTAATAAGATTCGTTTGCGGATCGGCAGCATGTGACAAACCAGAGCCAACTATTAAAACGAGGCGTAAAACGAACGAGGCCGTTTTGTAAGACAAATTGGTTTGGCTGTCCAGTGTATATGAAACAGATTATTTATAGTGCCGCATATTTTTGGGTCACACTGTGCGATACGTCAAGAGATCATAAATCATCGGGCACTGGTGCCGGAACTGCGTGCGCGAAAAAAAAAACAAGAGTGATCTCATTAGCCATTGTGCTGTTGCGGCGATTAGTCGCGTTTTGTAATGGGGCACGTACGCGTGCAAAACTCGCTTTGTCCATTCAGTCGCGCATATTTTCGGCGTTTAAAATTTGAATAACTGCGATTCAACCATTCTTAAAAAATACTCATTTTTGTTATGAGTTCTGATTGGATTACGGTTATTTTTTTAAGAATCATAGTTTTAGGAATGCTTAGGGCGAGACGTTTTCTGTTTTATATTAGCGTTGGATTTATTTATATATTTATTAGAAATAAGACCATAATAATTTGACAGGTTTTCCTAATGCGTCACGATAATCATTATACAATATTTTAATACACAAAATTTCAGCTCTTCGAAGCCATCGCAGATGGCTCACGTAAGGAAAGCGTTTTCGAGTGCTGACGTCCTGGCCGTGACGCGTAAGAATATGGGATCCAATCGCGACTCTCTATGGCACTAAGCTGAAAATCATCGCACAGATTATCGACACAACTCATCAGCAACTTAAAAAGTGCTTCCTTGAATAGACCTCGTTGCGAATGTATACTACATTGAGAGTAAAGAAGAGATTATGAATTCAATAAATTAGTACAATAACAATTATGAAACATTTAATGTAAAATTTGGAGAATTTAAATCAATATCTTTAGAATAAATTTACAACATAATTTGTAAATTGATAAAAGGAACCAGTACTGGTTAATTGACTGTATATATAATAAAATAAACATGTAAATATTAGGAACTAAATTATATTATTTAGTAAATAAAGCGCGCCTACGATTGAAGATTGCTATTATTGTACCTATACCTAAAATAAGATATTTTTTAAGTCTTTTTATAAAGACAGCGAATTCGTATATATGCGAATACTCTGAAACACTTTCAGACCGTCTCAATTTTGTTAATAAAGGGAAGAAAGCGCAGAGGATCCATTTTGGATCTCTGCGGTATATTTGATCATAAATCAAAAATCTGAATTGAAAAAACAAACGGAAACTTTAAAGAAAAATTTAAGCAAAAACAATGAGTAGCGGCCACACTGCCATAAATTTCATATGCCGTCCGGATGGCGGGCGTGATTGACGTCCGCACGGCGGCTGCTGTCATGTACAGTTGGCATATTTGCGCGCGAGCAAAAAATGTGCCAAATAATCGCAATTTTTAAATTGTCATATTATTAAAATTACGCTACTGATAATTATAAAAGTTTGCGTGGGCACTCACCAATACAACATCAGAGAAAACTTTTCAGTCGTAAATATTCAATTTACGCAAAATCTTTGTCCGCTTTTGCAAAATGCCATAAGGCATAAAAATGATACTTCAGAATACGAACACCACATCTGTGACTATCCTAAAATTTGTCGCCATTGATTCTAAATAAGAATTCGTTATGGTGTGACATTTATATAAACCGATCTAGGAAAATACATAAGGATATTCGAAACGATTTTTTTTAACAAAATCAAGTACCACTAATTATTTTTTAATTATTTAATTTTATATGAAAAAAAATATAATAACGATATCTGCTAGAAGAATATACTATCAAAAATATAATTAATCCCTTTTGGTGCCCTAAAATATTCAAAGATGTCAGTAAGAGTCTGTTGAATGAAATTGAACCGAGTTACTCGTTCCATCTCAGTTTGCGAAAAACCATATCATTATCTCTCTCACTCTCGTCACTTAACACGCGAGAGGGCGAAAGGGGAAGTATCTCACCGCTCGCGTTCGAAAGAGCAGCTCCGACTTCGGTCCTTTTGCTGACAGTGTTCCCCCCAATTACCTCCACTTTACCTCCCGTTCTCGGTAGCCTCGGACAACTTCCGAGAGATTTTTTAGCGGGCAGAACCGAACTCCTTGGCCAACTTCCAGAGTGTAGTGCAGGCATAAAATGGGAATAGCCTTAGCCAGATTAAGATTTAGAAACTGTTTTTATGTCACATACAGTCATTTAAATTTTATATACGTAGAGAGAGTTGAGACATGTCTCACTGATCTCAACAAATACAATTTGTAACATGAATTAATAAAGCATATTTTAAGAGGCGGACCATCCGAGAAGTTAAATGATCTGCATCCAGTGTATTACTACTGTGCCATTGTACGACATTAAGTGACGACGGTAAAAGCTGAAAATAATGAAGTTGCTTAGCGCATTACGATCCATTCACGCGTTTTCGAGGGACGCAAATAATGTAACTGGAGCTTGTAAAAATATCGTGCGAATGTAATAAGTATTTAACTTTATATATAAATCAGATGTCGCAAAAAAATGTTATAAAATATAGTAATAACTAAAATAAAAAATCTATTCATGTTAGCAAATTATTATAGTCATAGATTATATATGTACATAACTATGATAGAACAAAAACAATAATTATATGTAAAAAAAACTGTATAAACATGTAATTATATATTGTATTATGTATCATATTATATAATAAACACATTTAATTTAATATTTTATCAAAGAAAAACTACAGTAGCGTGCAAAAAAACGAATCACCTATTGAAATCACAAATTATTTAAGAAATATCCATAATTAATTGTAAAAATATTTATCAAAATTATAATTCAAGATCATTTAATTTGATTACATTTGTCAATTATAAGAGCTTTTTTAAATGACAAAATGGGTGCAATAAATTGGTTTGAGAGTAGAAATAACTACTACGAATGTGCTTAGGTGATTTCTGAAGCATTTGATAAATATTAAAGTATGGAAAATTCTTATACTTGACTTAGAAAATGAGTTCTATGTAGTGTTATACCTGCCTGCTAACACCTATCCACCGAATAAATGGTTATAACGCGCATGAAATGGATATATTGACATAAAAGCTATACTGTTTTGGATTGAGAAAGAATTACGATCTCTGATGAGAGTAAAATATATGTAGTATTAGAGAGCCAAGTGATATGGGGGCGCTTCTTATATTCCGGAATGGAAGGTGTTCATTTTATCGATCCTGGATTTTTTTATCACTTCAATGAAAAATCACGTGGGTTCAAATTTTGACTTTAATTTTATGGATGTTTCTGCATCATGTGTTCGGACAAAAATATTAAGTAATGATTTTTTTTATGAAGTTGATCAATACAGTAAAGCTAAGATTAAAAATAAATATAATTTATACTTGAATAAAACATTTTAGAATATAAAAGAAAATGTGAGTCATATTTTTTTATATAATGTCTTTTTACTATTATATCATTTAAAGAGTTTGAAAAAACATACTTTTATTAAAATTAATTAATATTTTTAGTTGAATACGAATACGAATTTTTTCGCACGCTGTTGTATAAAATGCGTTCCATTAGTTTTTTACTCTTTTAGCAGATTTTATTTTATACTTATCTAGTCATTAAAAATTAGACAATTCGTACTTGCAATAATTGATAATAAACATAAGAGAAACTAAAATTATCACAAGTTTAATAGCCAAATGTAATGAAGAGAATGTTCGTGTGAATTTTTACAAGAAAGCTCGATCACGCAAAAAATTAAATTTTCCATATATACAAATATAAAAAATCTTATGTGTGAAATCTGACTCGTTCGTTCCATCATTGTCCAGTCAGTCACAGACAATAAGCACAGTTTCGGCGTTGAAAATTTAATTAACTTTTTAATATTTACTGAGAGAAAATTCGCCGCGCTTGACTAACAGAGTAACCGGCTAAAATTACGCGACATAACTTCGCCATTGTCGGTGTGGATGTGTTAATTTTTTTATGGCGCAAATATTTAACCGTTCGATTAGTCGCAATTATTATAAGCAACATAGACGTCCTTCTAAGACGCATCACAATGCGATGGGAATAATTATTAGAAGGCAATTATTGACATGCGTGCTCTTAGTTCGCACGCTTTTTAGCTACGCAATAGGAAACTTATTTATTTTTTATATAATTCGTAATATGAATATAATAAGCATTATTCTCCTTCACCTTAAGAGCATCATATTATGTATATAATTTTAAATTTTTTTAATATCTTATTTGGGGTGGTCAAATTATTTCCGCAATATCTTCCGTATTTAAAAAAAATAACTAGTAAATAAAAATCTAGATACATTATTTTTGATATATACTAATTATAAAAGAGCTTCTTTTAATAATTATATTAATTAATTTAAATTAACTAATAATACTATTTCTTCATTACAATGTTCATTTTATGATCTACTATACATACGTAAGATCAGGTTAAAGAGTAAATAATAAAATATTTATTACAGGATATATATATATTTATAAAAATGCTTCATCACTTTTAATATCACTAATTAAATATGATTAATAATACTATGTAGAGGACTAGAATAGGGTATTTTATACATCAAGGATATGATGCCTATATTTAAATTATATTTTTAAGATGATTATGTTAATATATTTGAGAATTTACTTTAATATACATATTTTAACGGCAAGCATTAACCGTATCAAAATAATAACAAAAAAAAGAAACGAAAGTCTCCTCAGCCAATCGTATGACTTTCATTTGATCTCGTTTTTTTGGTCGTGCCAAAAAATCATAAACAATTACATTCATTAGTGTTATGGTTCCGTTCTCACGGAGTTTGATTTCTTTTTTACAACGATAATAAGCAAATTCACACGTGAAAGGTTTTAAAAAAGTACGGTTTGTGAAAAACACGTGTGTTATATCAACTGAGCAAACAAATCATTTTGTGGTCAATGAAAAAGTTACGTTTAATTTGATGATGTAATAATGTCTACTAATATTTAAACAATCTCTGATATGAATGTTAGAATTTTGGGCTACATTTAAACGCGACACTATATTTTAAATGTAATATAAAATAATATTTTATAGATTTGATCCCAATGTGAATTATTTTAAGAGTATTGATTTAAATTTAATCCTTAAAAGCAATTTAAAATTGCTTTTAATTAGATACTAAAAAAAAACATGTATTTTTTAATGGATAAATAGAGAGCCATAGATCGGAAGACGGCTCTTCAAAAATAGTACAAAATTATAACCGTATAATAAATAAAAACATCGATAAATATCAAATTTATTTCTGACAGGAGATTATATTTTCTTTAGAGAATATTTATACAGAGGGAAAAAAATTATAGTAACTATATTTTTATCAGGGTGTTTAAGTGCAACTGAGTATAATTTAAAACGGTTTGCTTTCAATATAATACACAATTTTATCATTGCATACTTTCTTTATTTTCAACAATGAAAAAAAATGGTTATTGGCAATTGTGGTGTTTAAAATATATTACAGGCGTTTTGAAAGTATATATTTTTTAAGCATTTAGAAATTTAGTTGAATGTTTTGTCTTTTAAATTTATTAATAGGTTTTAATTCACAACAGGTATTTAATCATATATTTTTGAATTGATAAAGTGATGCGAATTGATGGCGCAATATTTATCTAATAATTCAGCATGATTGATTCGAGATAAGCAAAACTATAAGATTAATTAGGGAATAAAAACTAGTCTTAGTTTTACATGGGCCATAAAATCTTTCATCTAGACAGAAGACAATATTTTCTTCAGAATACAAATAATTAAAATTTGGTACAGATGCGCCATTTATATCAAAGAAGAAAGTGAAACATCCGCGAGAAAACGGAAAAAATAGGGTAATAATATTTTTTCATGGTCTTAGAGTTCAACTGAGTAAATTGGGTAGCATTCAATATTTTATATTTCATACTATTCTAACAATACGAAAACATCGTCTTAGCGATTGCTTATTGATAATTATGGTGTTTAATATATCTTGCAAATAATAGGCGTTTTTAAAGCATATCTTTTGATGGATTAGTTTTGACTTTAAAATTTGTTAATAAGTTTTAATTTATAGTAGATATTTAATCGTGCATTTTCGAATGAATATAGTAATGCGTATTGATGGCGCAATATTTTTTTAATAATTTATGTGGCAGAAAGCGGTTTTTCAAAAACAGTACAAAACAACAACCTTAACTAATGATATTCTATCGATTGTCGTAGTTTTACACGGTACTGAAAAGCATTGATATGTCACTATATTTTTTTCAAAAGACAACTAAATAAAAACATTTATATCGAAAGAAAAAGTGAAATATTCGCGAAAATACGGGAAAGTTATGGTAACTATATTTTCATCAGGGTCTTAAGCTGCAACTGAGCAATGATTGAAACGCCTGGTATGCATTTATTTTTATGAATTTGCGAGTCTTTGAGCGGTATCGCCGTACATGTACGGCAGTCGATCTTTCACTGTTTTGAGGTACCCCATATAGTTATATATTTGCATATATAACTGAAGAAATAATAAATAAAAAATGTTATATTTATATATATATATATATTTGTTTTTAATTTGATTTAATGTAAATGATATTTACAGAAAATAATTACAAATAAATTAAAGACTACGTAAATCAACATAACAAAAAATGTGTTTATTAATTTTATAAAAAAAAATATTAAAAGGCTCTGATTTGATATAAAATAAATCCACAAAAGCCGAAAAATATATAATAAATTGACAAAATTGAATACAAGAAAAGTTTTAAATTTAATTATTAAAACACATAAATACAAAAAAGTAGTAAAATAAATAAATAAACACTGTTTTTATTCTATAATTATTTACTATAAATACAATATAAATAATAATAAATAAATTACAAGAAAATTGTGTTTAAATTAACTCACTACTCAAAGGGTTAAAGCTAGCAATTTTATGTTGTTAATGAATCCTATGGTTGTGAAGGTTTCAAGAAGTAACTGAAGAATTCGATCTTCCAGGTTTTTTAGCGGTTATGTAGCATTTTAATTAAGTTGTTGGTAATTATAGCTTTCAAGTTTATTAATACGACATGGAATCTAAGAGGTTATTATCAACTTTTCTTCTATAAATAATTAGCAAAATAATCTAGACTAAGATAATATTTTTAAGAAACTGAAATTGTTGTAATAAAAAGTAATAAAGTAGGTCAGGTACCTAATATTATAAAAAATGTATTACACCTAATAATTAACAAATAAAGAAAGTGTTGAATAAAAATTACAACATAAAATAACTATTATCTCTACCGAAGATCGATATTAGCAGTGTCCTGTAGGACCATACATTACGGAATGTTATATGATAATATCCTTCCGATAACAAAAGAAACTCTATTCATTAAAAATATGAATAAACAAAGTCATTATGTCTTAAAATAAATGAAGCGTACTACCCGTTTTAAATTTTACTTAGTTGCACTGTAAGACCATGAAAAAAATAGTTTTCAATAATATTTTTTCCATCTTCTAAAAATTATAGAAATATTTTTTGATTAGTTATTGACAATTGCGGTGTCTAAAATATCAAATTTAATTGATTACTGCGATTTATAAATATATTATTAGGTTTTAATTTAGAGCTAATATTTAATAATGTATTTTTGATTATGAATACACGATTTTTTTTTATTTAATCAGCATCAAATGTAACTGACGATGTTTTTTATAACTTCATAATATTCAAGACAAATCAACAAAAACCAATGGATAATACATAAAAGTAACCGAGTCTTATTAGTGTCAAATAAAAAAAACATATTAATCTAACGAACTGCAAGAAAATAATTATTGTTGTATTTTATAAAATCAGATTATTTTATTAAATGATTAATAATATTTTTGATGAAATCAAGTAGTAATTAACCAAGTTACCACTATATAAAGTCTTCAATACTAATTATGGAATATGCATTCAATTAAAAAATAGCCACGATGACTAAACCATGATTCAAAGTGTAATAATCATTAAATAATAGTAATAATAAATAATAATTCGCTAGACTAATAAAACTAGAAACTGGATAGCACGTATAGTAGTAGCAATTAAATTTAGTCATTGATTCTTATTGGCAAACAATAATATAAATACAGCGTTACATTGATAAGCTCCTATCGAGTAAGTCTTCGATAAGAGTGACTCAATGATGATTCAATTTAACCTTTGAAGGCTGCGTCATGAGCGCATCATTTTCACATACACCTGCGCCATTGGAGTCCTGCCTTCTAGAAAGCAAACATTAGCCGGCGGTTTGGGGTCTCCATAATCATAACATTATAATAATGCAGTGTCAGACACCGAGAATAGAACAGCGACAGCCATTAGGTCATGCCCAGTACTGCCCACTCTTGTACGAAAGCCTCATTCCGCATTCGACCAGATCGACATTGCCACAGAGTAACTGTTCAATCGCAAAAGATCTATTGCGATGGTCAAGGATCGTTCGGAAGGCACCTGGGTTCATCGATTCGCTCTAGTGAATCGATTATCATAACAATAATAAAGAGTTGAACGACAAGGTCGCTCTTATCTTGAGTCGACACTACAAACTCGATTTCTGACCTCTACTATTGTGTTTATTTATAAATCATAACAGTTGGCTACACTTGGCGTTTTTAGAATAGACACGATATACAAATCGGTCCAGGAATAGGTAAATCTGATCGGAATGCAGATAATGATCCGATACGTGGATTTCACACAGCAGGTGGTGCATTTAAAAGTAGCCCGGAGGCATTGTGCCTTGTACAGTGTTATACCCGCACTTCACTCTCCGAAAGTTGTCCTAGTGGAAGTTCGACCGAAGTCGGTCAAGGTCGCAGTTTTTCGAATAACGTTCGCACAGCCGGGAATTTCATACGCGTGCACGCTTCTCAACCTCGCGTATTATAACTACGTGCGTGTTTTAAACACAAAAAAAATTAAAGCCAAATGGAGAAAAAGGAGATGGTGGATGATTGCAATGCACCGGAATAGATCAATGTTAGTAAATAAGACATTTTATGTTGAATCGAGGCTTCACTGTCACTAATAAATAATAAACAGGAAACGTTCAAGTGTGCAACTAATGAATAATTTCTATTATTTTTTAAGGAAAAGTATGGAAAGTCAATTTGCTGAATTGAGATTTTATATACAATATATAGCTTAGGTCTTTCTCTTTATGATACATGCAAAATTGACTGCGGATTTTTGCGGTTTTTAACACATTGCATACCTTAAAAATGTATTATTCTTAAAAATGGGACGGGGCTTAGTCGCGAAAGTTACGACCTAAAAATTTGTTCAGAATCACCAAATATACACATATTTAAAAAAAAACGATACCGGGTATGATAAAATGCTAGTCAAATACTTTTTCTTAATATAAAACAGCAAATTTGCGACATATACAATTTTTTTTTTTTACGCTACGCGGCTAAATTTTTTTATTACGCTACGCACGGCCGTTAAACACGGAATTCCTCTTCCTCGGGCCTACAATTAAAGAAATGTTAACGTCAAATTTAAAATACAGTTTTGTAATGATTGTAATTTTTTAATAATATGGTTACCGTGGTAAAATCAGTAAACGTCAAATTGTGGATCGCGTACTAATGAAATAAAATAAAAATTTGTTTGGAATGACTAAATATATACATATTTAAAAAAACGATACCGAGTATGGTAAAATGCTAGTCAAATACTTTTTCTTAATAAAAAACAGCAAATTTGTGAGATATACAATTTTTTTTTTACGCTACGCGGCGAAATTCGCACGACCGTTCAACACGGAATTCCTATTCCTCGGGCCTACAATTAAAGAAATACTTTAAATAATTGTATTTTTTAGCACTTATAATATTATATATTTGACTAAGAGCACTTATGGAATCAACTAAAGTGGAGAAATAATTTTGGCCGTCCAGATCGGGCAAAAATACCAAACAGTGGCGCGATCGTGAAGACGCCTATATTAAAATTGAATCGTTCTATCTCAGTTTGCGATAAACCATCTCTATCTCTCTCTCTCGTCACGCGAGAGAGCGAAAGGGAAAGTATCTCGCCGCTCGCGCTCGAAGCGTTTTCGGGTATGACTTTCGGAAAGCGAGGGAATTTTCGGAGGCGACGAAGTCGGCCGCCTCGACCCAAATTACCCCCATTTTACCTCCCGTTCGCGTTGACCTCGGAGAACTTGCGAGAGATTTTAGCGCGGGGACAACCGAGCTCGACCGAAGTAAGCCCGAATTTTCACATTATATTTCCCGTCCTTGGCCAACTGTCGCCTACTTTCGGAGAGTGAAGTGGAAGCATTACAGTCAAATACAGCGATTGTGGAAGCATTTTAAAAATTAGGCATTTTATATGTATAAATAATTAAAACAAATGTTACTATATAATAGACCGATTACTAACGTATTTATATATACATTAAGTCTTAGTCATATTGAAACTGAATTATTTCAGGCAATAAATGACCATAATCGCAGTTTTACTGAAAGCGTATCTAAGGCGATAGGTGTATAATTAACTTTATTTTAAATTATTGTAAGATTGGAAGTAATGTTAAATATGTCAGATAAAAAACCTACTTTAATTTTTTTCAAGGCGTGAATATTACGTGCTTTTTAATTACTGTCCTGTAATTGGTTGTATGCCGTGAGGGATGTACCGGTACGTGTAAATACACAGGGCATATCAGTGAAATTATGTGACAGTTGCGAAATGTTCATTTACTGTTCAAACCAAAACCCAACTTAACATATTGAAAGTTCTAAAACTATTTTTGTCGAAGGTCTATAATCTCTGATAATGTGATGACAAATATCAAAGGTCGATTTTTGCCCCAGTGTTGCAAACAAGATTAGCGAATCAAAGTTTAAGTGTTACAAATAGAATTGAAATAGGACAATTTAAATGAGCAATATATAAAACAATTGTTCCTTAAACATATTAATTATATAATATGTCAGTTCAGTGAGCACCCCATAAATAAATCTCTGCAACGAATCATTTCTGAAGATTCACTTTATATACATACAGAAAATAAATCATTTTATGGAACAAATTATTTATTTAAATGCACATATCTCTTAAAATAATTCACAGTTAAATAGCACCGGATCATCCGTTTGTGAACAAATACAGTTTAACTGATAAATTGTAACTAAATTGAGTTTATACCGTGATGCATTGATTTACGAATGACGGAGCTCGTAGTTCAAATTACACGTATGTCAAATCAATTTTCTCCATTGAAATAATTTTATTGAGAAATTTTAATGAGAAAAAATTAAAACGGATTAATGGCAAATAAAATGGCAATTACTACTACATAAATTAACGATGAAGTATTTTTAATTACGCAATATATTTTTTGCTCGTATCTCGAAAAACTGTCAAGGTTTTACTGTCTAGTGAAAATATAACTTCACGTGGTAATTAATACACATTCACTGTAACATATACACAAATTTCACTTCGCGGTTAGTTGCATTTTTATATGTACGTAATTAATTATCCGAAAAAATAATCTACTTTGCTATTTATATTTGAGTTAAATTATATGTATACTAGTGAAAATGTAATATATAGATCTATTAACAATATAAAATTAAATTATTTTCTTACGGTTAAATCTAAACAACTTTGGATCTTTGACGCCCAAGAACTAATATATTTTATTTTAAATACTCTTGTTTTTGACAAAGATGATTCATTCATCACAATTTAAAGATTAAGTTAGTTGTATTTCTAACATAACAATAAAAGGTTTACTCATATATCTAGCAATATATATATACAAAGAAAGATTATTTACATTACAATTGACATTATCTACTGAAGACACAGCAATCTAATTGTGCACTACATAATATGAGTGACATCATGAATTGCCATAGTTTCTAAAACAAATACTAAAAAAATTATATTTGACGTTTACTCATTTGTCATCGACTGGAATGTGCACACGCGAACTTTACACAGCAGGTGGCGCATTTAAAAGTATCCCGCGTATAAATAATCATCTGTTTGCTCACTAACTTGACGCGCCGATTCAACATTACATATATAAATTATCAGCAATTAGAGTTAAAAATTCTTGGGGTCATCGAAGATAATGCTTATCAATAAACATTTAAAAAAACACACAAATCTCAAACAAACTTTCTAAAACTAAGTCGTTGATCCCAAAACGTCGAACTAGATAAGATATAGTAGCACTTATAAATATGAAATACTTACAGAGTGAACAAGACTCCCAAAGTCTTGGTAATCAATCCCATTATTGCTCCCTAAGACCAGACCTTCCATCTAGTAGATTTTGACTAACCGGCCCTCTTGGGCCGGCGACCGGTGTGTTACTATATCAAACCGCACTGCCACTCGAAAAGTCAATCAGAGAGTCGACATAACGCACAAGTTTGTAGAAAAAGATGCTCTCATTTTTACGG
Source organism: Plectrocnemia conspersa (assembly GCF_051122295.1). NCBI lineage: Eukaryota > Metazoa > Arthropoda > Insecta > Trichoptera > Polycentropodidae > Plectrocnemia > Plectrocnemia conspersa. Next base: position 29,120,785 of record NW_028277177.1, on the reverse strand, counting down.
GGTGTTTTTTAACTGTCTGGTAACTGACAACTCGCGCGTTGGATTGAGGAGCGCAGGAGGTGCGTGAATCGTGAAAGGTCCGAACCCGAAGCCCGCCGGTTCACAACTGACGGTTTTGACGTTACGTTCTCTGCGTTGTTTCCCGGGTGGAAGGCAGCGGCGCTCAAAGTGTGGGGGCGTCGAGGAAACCCCCGCGGATGTGACATTTAGATCTCTATATATAGTTGCCTCAGCAAAAATTGACCATTCGCACTATCTGGCGCAGAAGTATGCCATTTTTTTATTAGATAATTAGCTGTGTCATACAAGTATGTCTGGGGCCGAAATTGGAATGACTATATGTGCATAAAAAATCACATTTGAAACACAGTAGTTTTTTCGCTGCACGGCTTAAATTATTTTAAGCAACTAAAATGTTGGAAATACTAAAATTCAATATGTAAAAGACAGTACAGAAGCAGAGGTTCGTTTTTTATTTTTTTGTAAAAATAATTTACATCAAATTAAATTTAAAAAAATATTATATAAGTATGTTTTTTATTTTATATTTATTCAGTTACATATGTAAATATATAACTATATGGTACTTCAAAACAGTGAAAGATCGACCGCCGTACATGTACGACGATACCACTCAAGGGGTTAAGATTGATAGTATTGCATTAAATGACATGCGTTTTTTGGAAAAATTCCTGTAAAAACTCCACGTCAAAAGCAATAAAATGGTGCCGTCGCAATGAAACGTTCGGTTATCTAACGTTCATATTAGACTTTTCATAACAATATTACGACTTAATATAATAAATGAGAATCGAACGAAGCATATTTAAACCGAGTTTTAATCAATAAAAACAATTTTGAAAAGGCAAAAATCCACGTCATAAGCAATAAAATCGTGCTATTACCGTCGCTGTGGGAACGCTCGGTAATCAGGCGTTCACGCTACGACTTTTAAAATAATATTACAAATTTAATGAGGAACATATTAACCAATTTTTGACCAATAGGAGCGCAAAAAACAATTATTCATTTAAGCGTCTAAAGCAATAAAATCGTGCCGTCGCAGTGGAAACGCTCGATACCAAGCGTTCCCACTGCGACGGCACCGACACGATTTTATTGCTTTTGACGCGAATTTTCGACTTCTGAGAAGTGACAATTGTTTTTGCGCCCTCCTATTGACTAAAATTCGGTTTGAATATACTTTAACTAATGCTCTCATATCAAAAGTATGTAATCATATTTTGAAAACAGTGTAATATGCAATTTAATTCTTCCGCTTATTTCCCCCTGAAATCTTAGTTTATATTTTAGAAGTTAACTAATCATATTTTTAGAACTTTCATCAGGTTAGGTTTGGGTTTGAACAGCAAATGAGTTTCATAGATATTTTAGTTATATTATATTTTCACTGGTTAAAATATATTTGGTCTTCACTAGTGAAATATAAATTCACATTGTAAATAAATAATGATAAGTATGTAAATGTATTTAAAGTTGAAATCATGTAATTTTACTAGCATCTGCCTGATTTTTTGAGGGATATACGGAGAATTTCTGGTTTAGAATCAGGGACGTCATTTCAGCTATTTCCAGGGGGGGGGGGGCAAAATTTCGCCAGTCAGCAGTCATTTTTTAAAATATTTTTATTTCATTAAGATTTATAATATTTTATTAAATGAAATGCATTTGTCTAGCCAAATTCAATGGGGTGGGGGGGGGAATGACGTTTCGCAGCCTAATCTATCAAGGCAATTATTTTAAATATTACAAATATTTGGATGTATATTACGGCATTAGAGAAGCGATTTCAACTATTCGAATATCGAATACATTTTACAGCATAAAAACGGTATGAAAAATTAATTATAAATATTACTTTATTATCTAGAATACAAGTGAAGCGACGTACTCCTTTTCGTTGAAGAGAATTCAAATAAAATTTCTAAGATAATTCTACAATAGAAAGTTCGGATATGTATTTGTATATTAGTGACTTTTTGACTGGCGGTGTCGGCAATCCGTCAATGCTCGGCGACTTTCTACAGCGAGTTTTAAAGATATTTTATTTTGCCGTTGAGGCCAGGATTATATAAAAAAATATTTATAAAAAGCACAATAAAAACTTCAACGTTTCAGAGATGTGTCAAAATTTAATATTTTTTATGAGTAAAAATTTAAGTGAAAAATATATTTACTTTATTTTGAGAAAAAAATTGTAACTTTTATTGAAATTTTAATACAAAATTAAAACTACCTAATTTATTTAAAGGTCGTAGAAATGTGACGATTGTGCCTTCTAAAGTAATTATTAACTTTTAAGTAAAATATTTAAATATAAAGGGTTCTATTGTATAATATCAGTAAGAATATATTAAATAATTTTCATTGTGTCATTGATGATTATGTTTTCATAAATAATTATAGATTAAATAAATAGTGATGGAAATTTAAATAAGAAAAATTTGAGCTCAATAAATCGAGCCAAATACATTTATTGCAGAGGACGGTGCTGACAATCCATTAATGCTTGGCGACTTTCAACTGCGAGTTTTAGACCGCCGTAGAGAGTCGCGATCGCGTCCCTTTTTCTTGCCTATCGGCGATAGCAATGGGAAGCTGGAAACTATTATATGGGATGATGCTCACCAGTTTTGGGTGTGCACCATAACTATTTATTTTTAAATATATATTTTTTTAATCATCTCATCATGACGCATTGGGGAAATCTGTCAAGTAATGATGGTCAGATTTGTAATAAAAAATAAAATATGCACATGCTAAAATGTATTTTTTTTTTAAATATGCGTTTCACAAGTCCTTGAATGTAAAAATAACTAAAAATTATGCGATACGCGGCCAAACGATTCACTTTTTTTTTGTTATTAATTGTTTTTTATAGTTTACATTGTATAATATGTACGTCGTACTATCTATAAGATAAATAGCAAACTACTATAACTATATCCTATTAAAATATTCAAGTCAATAAGTTACTCAACTATGATTGCATCTCACAAATTAGCGCTTGAGTTAAACTTCTAAATCTAAACTAACCCATGGAAACTATACATATATGTGGAAAATGGATAAATAAACATAATACTTTCAGTAAAAAAATCTCTGTTTATTGATTGCAATCGCACTTTAATATAACAGAAATATTTTTATGTAACTAACACTATCATCATAAAAGGCAAAAATGATACTGAATATGTACTAAAATATTTAACAAACCATTGGCATATAAATTATAGAGGAAAGTCAATGACTGTATTTAAACAATCGTTAAAATGTCATTGGTTTATTTTAGATATAAACTACTATGAATTACTGAATAAGTAAATCATACAGTCAAAAATATTGATTCTATATATAAAAAAAGTATTTTAAAATAAAGCACAGAATAATTATAGTGTTTACATTTTACTATAAAATAAATGACCACTATATAAAAGTATCATTTATATATTTATAATGTAACGTTACAAAATTTAGCATAAATACTGTTTTTTTTTATTATTATTTTGCACTCTCTTGCGACAAAACAGAGCGGAAAGCGTATGTAAATCACATTTCCGAAAGAAGTAATCCACTGTATATAAAAACCGAAATATATTATGTTAATTGACGAACGGTCAATTTTTTTCAACAGGATACCAGAAAAAAATATATTCAGAATCCGTCAAACAAACGCATTTTTAATAGCTTCATTATCGATTTACACCAAAGCCAATATTGTCGTTTCACACATATCATTATGTACTTACAGCTGTTTAAAAGCGCAAACAAGCAAATTTTTTACATATTCAAGCAAAAATATCGACTAATCTAGGAGCGCTGCGTCACCGCGTGTTTAGGTCACGAATGATATCACTGTGTGATATAAAAGATCGTGATCTAAGTTTTTTTATGCAGCTTTCAAAAATTAATAACAATTTAAAGCAAAATAATATGGCGGAAGCAGGTGGAGGACGGTAGTACTCGCCTAGCTGGAGGACGAGCCGAAGTTTTCGGTCGTCCTTCGAGCAACACGTGAGTACATATTTTTAATTTGAAACATCCATTTATCTCACATTATATTTGATAGGCGTGGTTGCTTGGAGAAAATCTAACGATTCCGTTCCCTCTACCAACGCTACCATTATTATCAGGATCTATTTTATTGTAGAATAAAGAAGGGTATAGGTGCTAGGTAAAAAATGGATAAAAAAACGTATCTACGTTTGCATCAGGTATGTGCAAAAGTTCAATTTTATCAAACCCAAGTTATGAATAATTTATGTAATGTCTGTTATTTTTGTTTATACAGGTTGATAAAATAAATATATATAAAGCTAGATTCAATCAGCTGTTTTATGTCTTATGTTTATTTAATCAGAATTTATATTAAACGTTTGGTATTAAAATTGTCATTATATATAATGAATAGTCATTCGGTATAAATGAAATGATTATATATCATGGTTTAAGGCTCCTTTGGTTGTCAACAGAGTATTAGTATAAATCGATGAAAAACTAGGGTTCAAATCCCATATGGACTCATTATTAAATTGACTGATTATTAAATATTTATAATTCCAATCGATTATTCAGATGAAAATTGTGATTAATAATTCATATAAAATAGAGCTTTGTATTGCATCATGGCATCTATTGATAATAATCAATATAAGCTGTATTATAAGTTTATAATTAATAAAATAGATGTCACTGATTTATAGTTCTTGGTTTATTATGCTAATTAATGTAGTATTGCAACGGATGATTTAAAAAATAAATAATAAACTGAAATCTTAGAAGAAGACAAAAATATTTGTGGCTGTGCTTTGTTTTTATTTAAATATTTTTTACCTTTCAATTAAATTAAAAAAAAAAAAAATATAATAATTCGTATATAGTCTAATTTATTTATTTATTTAAATTAAATTAAGACAATCGTAACCTAACAGGTTACCCCAATGCGTCACGGTAGTCGAAAACAATAATTGTATTGTATAAAAAATATATATTTAAAATAATAGCCATAAAGAAGCCAACATAAAAAATCATTTAAATATTTCTACTTATCATCGCCATTAATTTTATTAGCAATTATTTACTGACAAAGAATACTATATGTGTTTTTAGGCATTTGAGTGCATGCATACACACAGAAAAAGTGTCACTTGCTAATGATTGATTAAAACAAGTTACTTAAATGTATGTCAATATTAAAAGACGCATATGTGCGTCATTAGCTCTTAACGATAGTTTTTCAAGTGAAGCGCGTCATGGGCCTGTAAAGTGTTAATTGCAACAAAAACCACGGTTCAGTGCACATTACTCACAAGGCAACTGCTCACACGACCATTGCTCATATGGACTATTGAGCAATAGTCCGTTCACAAGAAATCACAAATTTATTTATTTAAATTAATTTAAGACCACCGTAACCTAACAGGTTACCCCAATGCATCACGATGGGAAAAAACAATAATTGTATTAAATAATACATATAAAGAAGCAAACAAAAAAATCATAAATTATCAAAATTAAACGATACAACCGGACCAGCTCCTCGTAGCTGACATTAAACAGGTCAATGTGCAAATAATATTTATACTGAGAAAAATCTACTACGATTCACTAAAATATAACTGACAATTTTGTTAATAAAATACTGATTATTAATTAAAATAAATACTGACCATTTAAATTGAAGTTATGTTTTATTAGTTTTGTGCTAAAAAAATACTTAGAAATCGTTGCTTATATTTTTTTTAAACACGCAAAAATCATTTGTAATTATATTTTTGTTGGACTTTTGCGTAGATATTTTGATTTTGTGTTGATTTTTTTGTATAATAATAGTATATAACTGTTAACTAATTTAATTTAAAATTTTCATTTATTTTTTAGTAAAAAAAATCCCAAAATATTATTTATTTACAAAAATATCTTTGATATTTTTTTAAGTATTTCTTAATAATATAATAATATAATAAGATAATTTAAAATAATAAAATGATAATTTAAAATATATAATAATAATATTCTTTTGCAACTAGTTTAATTTTTTCATTAAAAGGAAAAGTCCAACTTCACAAAATTTTAAAAGTCTTATAATACATTTTATACGGCGCATTTCAACCAATATACGCGTTCTATTTTATTGTCATTTTGAAATCGATTCAATTTTTTTGCAACACTGCAATAAATAATCATTAGGAAAAAAATAAATATGTTGGCAAAATTCGGCAAAATCTAAATAAAAAGTGTAAAACTATTACACAAATCAACTATATATATTTGCAATAATCAAAATATATTAAATGTTAACTAAAATAAGTTATTTATTACCTTTTAAAAAAACATAATTAACGATTCTGATTATTCGCCCTTAATTTTTTTCTATAACTGTACGTTTTTGTGTTAACAACGATTTTATTAAAATATAAAATATAAAAAACCGAAAATATATATTTATTAGTTATTAAATTTTTTGGTATAAAATGCAAATCAAATTTATTCCCATTAAAATAATAGCCAACTGACACTTTACTATAATAATATAATAATAAAATTCCTAATAAAATATTGATTTTTTGTAGCGATTATAGCAAATTAAAGCTCATAATATTAACATAGATCCAAAAAATAGGTTGAATATGTGTTCAATACATATTTTATACAAGAATGACAATACCAATATTTTTGAGTATTATGTCAAAGACAAGAAAAATAATCACTTAAAAATGAGACCCTTCAAAAAAAAGTTTATTTCAGCGCATATTTTTACGTGTAAATCGAGTTATCGTATCTTTGCGGCAAAAATATAATATTAATAAGCTCTATACACCCTACAAAGGCATACCACTTTTTTTAATTTTAGTGGATTTAAATCAGTGTAAAAAAATCAGTACACTAATTAAAAGCTCTTAGATTCTAAATATAAAATAAATGCGTTTTTTTTGTATAAAAATTGTTTAAAAGTCTATATTCAACAGCAATAAACTATATATAAAAACTGGTGATACTTTTTTTTCACAGTGCGAAAAAATCGAGAATTCCGGTGATGTACACTCGGTGTACATATTAAAAATAAATGGTTTGAAATTTAAAAAATACGAATATTATTATTAAATGATCATTATAATAATATGCAAAGTCGTAAAAACGAGCAAAAAATAGTAAATATCGTATTGCGATGCAAAAAAAAAACGACTAGCAGCTTTATTTTTCTCACTTCCAATAAATAATTATGTATTATTTTAATCTAATTTAATACGCAAAATATGGACATTATATTCGACATATTTAAAGAGATTCACATAATAAGATGCTATGTACACTCGATGTACATCACAGTGTAGGGAAGGTTGAAGGGCAATACATAAATAAAATAAAATAATCTAATCGTGTTTAATTTGATTGACTTATTGGAAAATTAGCAAGTTATGGCAATAGTACATTTGAAATGAAAAATACTATATTTATGTATGCTAAAATAGTACGTAACATAAATATATTTGATCAATAATCGATACCTTATAAATAAAACTAATGTAGCTGAAAATCTGATATATACAACGAGTTGTTCTGTGTCTATCTAGTTCAATTATTTTAGTACCTTGATAGAAATATTGTATAAATCGTTATAAAATAACTACATCGCCAATTATGCGTCTCTGTTCATAAAGAGCATTGGTTTTACATAATCGCAATATTTAACTACGAGAAATGAACTAATAGAAATTAAATTCAATGTCGTATATCTCCTTTCTATTATTATTTTATCAATTTATTCACTGCGTGTTATTGTTTCTATATAAAATAGATTACAAACATGTATAATTACATTTATTTACCCCAGTGGGAAAAAAAATACTAGCATTTTCTTATCTATTAAATAACTTACCTATCTAATATAATTTATCATGCTAATTTCGTAGTACAACTAGGGTTGCCAATCGCCCTACTTTAGAGCTAAATGTGTTTTAGGGTCAAATCGGACGCTCAATGTCCCATACGAATAATTGTGTTTATAAATTATTCAGAGGGGAAAACATGGGATTATTTAAAAAAAGTTCTATATAACCCTTTCATATTGTATTTTTTTCAATTTGTCGTAATAAAATAAGCATTTAACGATTTACACGGTGTCATCACCTGTTCGCCTTTAGAACGTTTTTTTCAAACGTAGACCTTACCTCTCGGCGACCGCACGATTAACCCTTTACGGCATTGTTTTATTATAATTCTACAGTGGCGTTGATGTGTCGTAGACATAATCATATTAAATTACAGCCTAGGAACGCGCTGTGTAATATGTGAGTCAACTTTGTCATACATAGGTATACGAATCATTCGCTTGCTGACATTGACCGAGAAAATCGTTTAGGAATTTTCAATTCTGCGTATAGTGGAAATTGAAAACGCATAAAAATTCCTATTAAAAAAAGCAAGGGAACGGAAATGTGATAAAGCGGAAAATCCTGTATGGTCAGGGTCAAAGGATTTGATTCCTGATATAGTACATACAGCGATTTGAATAGTTACTGACGATTCAAGAACAAGTCGTTGGCTTACTGACATTGGCCGAGAAAATACATAGGAATATTTAATTCTGCGTATGGTGGAAATTATAAAATGACAATGTCGTTATGGAGCTGTTAAAGTTTTGAATCATGTCAATGACACTTGCACTTTTTCTGTCACTTAAGTAAGTCGATTATCTATGATTGATACTTAGCACATATTGATTTAATTTCAAGAGTATTATATAGATTAAATGATAAAAAATGTGAAATTAAAATATTGAAATCACTAATAACGAAAATGTGATTGTTTCACTTTTACTTTGAAAGTATTTTATATTTAATTATTTATTTCACTAATATAGTTTATTTATATACTAAGCAAATTTAATTAAAACAGTGTTTCTTAATTCCATTTATATGATATTTATATGATATTTTTGCGGATTGTCTTAGAAATATTATCATTCCCCTGGGCGTACTCTTTTTCTCATACCTAACTATCTATTTGTAATATTAAATATATGTACATCTTTGTTTATTATTAAATACTTATTTAATAATTTAAAAACTTTCATAAAAGGGTTAGCTCGATCACAAAACATGTAAATATTAGATAAGCTATTTGATATCATTGTGAAATCTATATACATTTTTTATGGTTCAGTGTATACTTTTTCCTATTACACATTAACCGCAGTCGGAAATAATAATTATTACATATTTGATATTTATCTATTAAGCACTATACTTATTTGGATTATTTTCAGTACTTTATATATAAACTAGTCAACCATTAAAGTTACAATAGAGAAATACCTGTTTTGTACTATATTTTTCAGAAATTTGATGGCGTCAAAATAAAAACTTCTAATTAGGCAATTATGCAAATATGACGATAAAAATACACAGACAAAAATGGCACTACTTTTAAAAGCCTCCAATGATGTCATATTTACACCAATGGGTAATAATGGAATAGACGTATGAATATGGAGACAAGCAATTCTTTTTCCGCCTCTTTGTGACGCAATTACGTTCGAGTATTTGAATACTTTGACAAATACAAAATCACCAAATACAGAGCATCTGTCAATTGCGATGTATCAAGAAAACGGTCTCATCAGGCGTTCTCAAAGCGCGTGATACAGTTTTTCGCGAGTCTAGAATTTACGATCGGCCCAGCAGGTGGCTTTGTGTTATATACCTGTGTTTTGTTTGGCTTTAGGGGAATAACCCTTCTACTTCTTCTACTTCCACCGATGTAATAATAATTTATAATGGGCGTAAGCGTGCCGGGGCGTAGCCGCGCCATGTTCGTCACGTTCTCGCCGGCTATGTGTCATAGTCGTTCATCATGCTGTGATCACCAGATTTTACAACCTTCGCCATTTTGGGATGAAAAAATTGATAACATTTTCTTTGTAACGAATTTTTATGGATTACACGAGCAACTGTGCTTCTATTGTTTTTACATAAAAATTACATCATCGGTTTATCGCATCGTTCACACGGATGATACAAAAATCAATCTTTTGTTTACACTGATTAAATTAAAATAAACAAAGGTTTATAACGCAGCAAAATGATTGCGTCGCAATAACCCTTTGCACTCCAAAGACATTTTCAAAAGTTTTCAGTGAATTTGTCAGTGAAGGGGAAAAATCAGATTTTAATATACAGCTGTGACCAATTGAAAGTTTCTTAGGCAATATTTCAAGATTTCAATTATTAAAATGTATTTTTTCCTTATTTTTTTATGACCAAGTGCATCTGTAGTAATAATTTACAAGATATTGTAACTTGTTAAACCCCCCCCCTGCACTTTAGCTTTGGTTATGTAAAGATAAACCCAAAATTATTGAGAGATCAAAACAAATGTCTATCACGGTAAAATCTAAAATAATAGCATATTTCGAATAAAATGTTTCAATTCTAGAGATAGCGCGAAGAGTGGGGTTTAGTGGTTCTGCTATTTGGATATTTATTAAAAATATCGCGAAACAGGAATTTTAGAGAGGGTGTAAGGGAGTGTTCGGAAGTGTATGACGTCTGCTCGAGAAAGCCGCAGAATAAATGATATCATAAAAAAATATCGATGCAAAACTGCTGCTGAAATACAAACAGAATTGTAATCTACTTCAAACTCGAATATTTCGAAACGGACAGTGAATAGACGTTTGGTTGAAGATGGATTTAAAGCGCGATACCCAGCACTGAGAAAATGAAAAAGAATTGGCTTGAATGGGCAAAAGCTCATCGCCATTGGACCGTCGAAGATTGGAGAAGAGCGGCTTTCTCCGACGAATCCAAATTTAATCTGTTTGGAGCAGATTTGATTTCAGATTTCATCCCTTATGCATTAATCGATTCATCAAGCATTAACCCTATGTGATGACCTAGGGACGCATGATAGCTTATGGGTTGGGCTCTGTAAATTTCGTCCAGGGTACAATGAATGCAAATATATATAAATTGGTTGTATAAAATTACTTTATTCCAACCCTTGAACATACTGCTGAAACCATTTTGCAAGACGATTCTGCGCTATGCCATCGAGTTCTTTCTGTGAGTTAAATTATAGTTTTTCAATTCAAACTTTCATTAAATTAATTCTTGATCTATAAATTAAACAATTCAAAGAGTTAATGGAAATCACATCAATAAAATGGTCAGGAAATATCCCCGACCTGAACCCAATTGAAAAATTTTAGGCAATCATATAACAACATTTAAGAAAAAATATAGCCGAACTGAAAAAACATATCATGGAAGTGTGAAAAGAGAAGTTTGATCTTAAAATTATTGAAAATCTGTATTTATCGATGCCAGGACGAATACAAGAATTTATTAAAAATAAATGTGAAATTACGTGAAAATAATTTTGTTAAGATCTTATAAAAGTGTTTTATTTATAAGTTTTTAATTTTTAAATGTCCTCGATATTGCTTTTTATGAATATAACTAAAAACAAAGGTCGCGCGCACGTGTTGAGTTCGAGGCGCGCCATTATGCACTTGCTGGGACGTTATATATATATATATATATATATATATATATATATATATATATATATATATATATAATATATATATATATATATATATATATTTATATATATATATTATAAAATATATATATATATATATGTATATATATATATATATATATATATATATATATATATATATATATATATATATATATATATATATATATATATATATATATATATATATATATATATATATATATATATATATATATATATATATATATATATATATATATATATATATATATATATATATATATATATATATATATATATATATATATATATATATATATATATATATATATATATATATATATATATATATATATATATATATATATATATATAGTATATTCTAAATAAAATACCCAGAATATTTAAAAAGAAAACCTTCACGGGAATAAAATATTTTACCAAAAAATGCAATCTGCAATCTGCAAATTAAATTAAGAGCATCGTGACCTAGCATGTTACCCAAATGCATCGCGATACAATACATAAAAAAATCATAATTTTTTTACCCATGTCATAGTGAAAGACGGTCGGGAGCAAAGTATATGATTAATTCATTACGTTTTTCACGAAATTTTATTTAACACTAAAAGGGTTTTATATTTTTAATATAAAGGTATAAAAACCCGTTAAATTTATGTTTTTGTGTCTAAAACTTAGACTATAAGGAACGTGAGAAAACATAACTGTACCTCAATTAGCTTATCGTGCCTTTGGATTAGGATAGGATTATTCAGACAAAATAAACGTCGAAGGAATTATACAAATAAGGGTAACCCAAATTTACTAAAGCATTTCAGCAATAATTCCATTATCTTATTAAGAAAAAGATATCTAACTGTAATGTGGCACATTTAAATATTTATAATAAGTAACAATTATTTGAATATAATAATTTCACGGTAAAAAAGTACAATAACACAAAATTGATCCTCAAAAAAAGTAATATTATTAAAAAAAATCTAAGGACGAGAAATGATGCGATTCAAAAAGTCTATAAATAATACATCTTACTGATTACTCTAGCAAAATAATGAATAAGCTTAAATATAAAATACAAATTATTAATTTCTTAACTCTGATATTTCTCCAACAATATGCATTGTATATATTTATCTAAAATAAAGCGCGAGAAGGAAGTAATTGGTGCGTCAACAAAACGTTTTGATGAATAATCTCCATCTTCGGCTTCTTTACAGCACTGAGGCCATAAATCTCGAAGGCAATAGGAAGTTTGAAAGAGAAAACAATTAACGGTACATCAAAAAGGATTTTTGAAAGTAAAACTCGGGAGAACAATCGCTCAAGGATAACTTCACCCGTCCCTGGCATTTCTTTAGTATTTCGTCATTGGAGATAACATACAAAGTTACAAGGGATGCCGAATTGAAACAGACAATAAAACAATACAATATGTATATATATAAATATAGACCATAATATTTTTTATAATTAATTTGATTGATAAACATATACATAAACATAGTAATGCTGCCATGGTTAGTAATCGAAAGTAGCATTGTCAGGAATGTAAATGTTTGCTAACTTTGATCTTGTGGATAAGATATCCATAATAATAATTATTTGTGGGTTGTATACGACCGGTTCAGAATGTACAAATTCCTAGATAGCTGTGTAGATATATAGCCGGGTAATATTTTCGAGTGAAAGAAAAGAAGTCGGTAGAACAATAGAAGAAAGCAGCGGTGCACAGGATTTACGTAGCCGCGGTAATAAAACGAGCCTTTGACGGTTTTTTTCCTCTTTGAACGCTATTACAAGGGACGTGACAGTTAACAAAGAAAAAAGTTCCGGTGATATATAGACGAGGAACCGAAGGAGCGGTGGAAAGCCTTTACCTGCTGCCCCAAGAGCCCAGTTACACAGATTCGAACCGAGTCGATCCTTTTCTACTGGCAAAGAAAAAATAATCGTATAAAAAACATGTAATACCGTATTATTTATATTTGTATACTATATAATAAAATAATGGAGTCAGATACAAATACTTTATTTTACAGAAGACCTATATTTTTCGACACTGACTATCGAACAATTTGATTTATTTTTACAACAGAAATCAACTTTCATTGACATTAGTTGTTCCGTATAAAAATAGTAGATGTCATAGATTTGTCATTCTTATCGTTTACCAACACTTTTGATTTCACAAAATATTGTTAATAAAATTAGATTAATACGTGTATATATGTATGTATATTATAGATACACATTTATATCTTTTTTTCGTAATAATTTAATTTTTTTAAAAAGTAAAATTTTTTTTATTCACTAATATATTTTTTAAATGTAAATTTAGAAAGAAAAATTAACTATTGCCTCTGCAAAATTTTATTTTGCTTTTTTACAGTTTTTCCTTCTTTACTTTTTTCTCTAAGATTTGAAAATAATATTTTTTATCTGTCGCGACTTTTAAAATATAGTTTCGTTAAAAAAATACTAAATTAAAATGTTTTTAATAAATTTAGTAGCATATAAAAAATCAATTAAAAAAGTTATTTTCTAAAATTATGAAGACATCCTAGTAACAAAAATTCGGATTTTGTTAAAGATTTTCTAAAAAAATATATTACAATTTTTTTTGTCAGCTTTTTAAATCAGTCTGGTCCAAAATAAACACATTTAAAAAAAATAGAGAAAAATCGGAAAAATTCAGTTAAATAAAAATTAAAATATAACTATGAAATTAACCACAACAAAGACTTGAATATGCTAGTCTGATCCACCATCTTGATTAAGAATCAAGAATAATAAAAATAAGTTAATAGAAAGATCAAAAATGTTCAATAATGTAAATTAAAATAAAATAACATAAAACAAACTTAACCTTTAAAAGTCCAAAGGCAAGGTATGTCATGCCCAATATATTTTCTGAAGCCATTTTAAAATGATTTGATGATAAAATTTCTGATACTATATTTCATTAATTACTCAGAGATACTTCTACCAATATATTACGGTAAAAAGATTTAGTAATTCCTAACCATTTAATGTATTTAATTTTAAGGTGTATATTTTCTAGTATTCTTAATTTTGTAATAAACGAAAAGATTTCGATATTTAAAAACTGAAATACCTTTGCAAATTTTTATATACAGAATTATCTACTTATTTCTTGCGGTTTTTTCGGGATGGATTTTTATTATTAAGAACGATTATAAAATGTCATTTTTTTGATATCACACATAAGAAGATAAATTTGTTTTTGAAAATTTCCACAAAACTCATTCGGTTTTGGTTTGACAAAATATTGAATTTTCCTTTAAGATTATGACACATATTATAATATATGATACATATATTTATAGAATCAATGTAATTATATTAAAATTATTATGATTTATATTTTTAGATTGAATATTATGATTTGAAATGAAAATTTTTATAAGAACCTATATAAAGTATAGTAAAGGTAAATTAAAAATAAATAATCTACGTTTCTCCAGAGACTATGAATATTTTTTAACCTCTTCTCTAATGCTTCCTCTACACTCTCTGGAAGTTACCGAACCAAAGGTCTACCGAATATGGTCGAGGTCGCCGAGACATTAGAGCGGGCAGACCCGAGCTCGACCGAAGTAGCCCCGAATTAACACATTATATTTTCCGTCCTTGCCCAACCATGGCCTACTTCCAGAGAGTGTGGAGGAAGCATAAAACTTACTTTCGTGTCAAAATGAATTTGGACATATGCAATTTATGTAATTATTTTAAAGCGAATGATAATGATTTGAAAGACTTAAGCTTGAGTTTTAAATATAAAATTTATTATTTAAAATAAATCTAGTGTATAAAACTGCTTTTTTCTTCTTAATTTAGAATCAACAAACACTACTATTCATTACAATCTAAACTAAAATATTTTTTTAGTGATTTTAACCCTTTGAGCATACGTATCTTTCCATAATTATTTCTGCATTTTATATTGCATTTATAGTAAATTATATAAAAAAATCAATGATATTAAACGTTTCATTGATTTGATTTATTTTACTCCTTTTTTGCAATATTATGTTTGAAAAAAGTATTTTAACGCTTTTCTATTATTAAATTTCGATTATAGATACATATTTTTTAATATTCGGTTTTTGTGGATTTTTTTTTATATTTATCATTTCAGATGCTCTCAATATTTTTTATAAAATTAATATAAAATATTTTTTGTTTTGTTCATTTATTTCGTACTCTTTAATTTACTGGTATTATTCTCTATAAAAATCATTTATTTTAAATCAATTTTTTTTAATACACTGTTTTTTAATTCTTTAATTATGTATGTAAATATGTAACTATATGGGGTACCACAAAACAGTGAAAGATCGATCGCCGTACATGTACGGCGATACAGCTCAAAGGGTTAATATCAAATAAATATTCTTTAAATTAATTAAATGTGTAGTATGTATCATATTTTATTGTGATCAATTATAACAATGCAATTAAAATGTATTTTTTAATACTAAATCTTTACGGCAGATATATAGCAATGTAATATTTTAAAATATAATCAATGAAATACATAAATTTTATTAAAAAAAATAATTCAGCAGATATTAAAGCGTTGGATGGTGTTTTTTTAAGCCCAAATCAAACAAGACAAACTTGTAAATACGGTTAGGGGTCGTGCTCCAAAATTATTATCATTTTTTCCAGAGTAAATCACCGGTTGCAAATTTTAATTACGGTTCACATGCGAAATCTTGACCTTCGCGAACGACCAAAAACCACTCGGGGCGGTAGTGTTATAGAAGCGAGAATTAAAATTAGCAAATTCCGCGAAAGCAAAAAAATATATTCTCATATTAAATTATATTTTAAAAGCTCGAAGAGTTCTTAGCCACGTTAAAAATTACACACTCCAGGGCTTTTATAAAATAATTAGCGTCCTTTTTTTTCGTCGGTTCGCACAAAAATTCGCGAAATTGCAGCAAACCTCCGAAATGTGATTCGAGAATAAAAAAAGCGAAGAAACGCACATATAACAATCGTAATGATACAGAAAATTGAGGTGCGGTCGACCGAATAATTTTATACTTTTTTTGATTTGTCGAATGCGAACGATCAAACACTGTTTTATCCACATTGATTGAAGATCATTCTTTTATTAGAACCAGATTTTTAATGAATTTTATCACAATAACAATACAATTGTGCTATAATTGCTGTCTCAAGACAGCAAGATAATATTTGACCACTTTTTGAAACAACATCGATAGTTGATGAACAATGCTCTGTCCAGAAATAAGATGTATAAAATTCTTTAAAAAAATAAATATATATGTATGTATGTAAATCTATTCGTGCAAAGTCTTATTATATTGATAAGCATGAAATACACTACTGATATAACTCGTTGGTCATCTCATAAAAATATGAATAATGTATTATGTCATACAATATTTATAAATGAGATTACATGTTTATTAAAAAAAAAATTATATCATCGAGTATAATAAACAAAAATAGCCTAACAAATACTCTGACTTAAAGAAGTCATTAAATATATACACAGTGGAACCTCGGATTGCGAATAACTTGGTTAACGAGTGTTTCACAATACGAAAATTTAATATCAAACTTGACTTGATAAACGAGCGATGTCTTGCGATACGAGCAGTACGTATTGCATCACTTCAAGACATACCTTTTGGAAAATAATTTGCCGTTAAAAGTCCTGTTGGTTATGGATAATGATCCTGACGACTTACTGGAGGAATTTGAGTTCATTATGAAAATGCTTCTTCCTCGCAACACTACTATTATTCTAGCTTATGGACCAGCTGATCATTTCGAACTTCAAAAAGAACACCAAACATTATTTCAGCAATGTTTCGAATTGCCCTAAAAGCAAATCTATCAGAGACTTTTAGGAAAACTCTCTTCCACTTCAAGATCATCGATAAAGCATGGTGTGATATTATTTAAACTTTAGCAATAACTTAAATATTATATGAACATTTAAATATACTATCGATGTATCGATTCAGAGCTTAATGTTTGAACTTTTAAGCTCTCAATATATATTTTTCAATTATTAAAGGTATGCTTACCTACGATATAATGTCTATACCTACAAGGATTATAAGGTCTTACATATAAAATACCCCCCGGCGGGGTCACATATTACCCCCTTGATTTAGTGACCAAACCGGGAGGCAAAACTGGAAGTCTTGGATGGAAGCTGATTATGGCTTACCGCGCTGGTTACCAGGCGGGTGAGCAACCGTACCAGCAGTGGTGGGCAATTAACAATTTCGAGTAAAGCTCCTGGCCGATATGATTCCGAGGTCTCGTAATTAGGGTCCGTTTCGGTTGTTACATTAATCACGAGAGCATCGAACCGTCGTGATCTATACGGGTGCTGGACCGGTAGCGTACACATCAGATGCCACCAACTGGTTCCTGGATTTATAGATCTCGAGTTACAAAGAGAAAATTGACTAGGATGCATAAATATTGGAGGCTATGTAAAATCGAAAAAAGATAAATAATATAAATTCTCCATTACTAGTAGGAAATGGAATGTTACAATATGTTTAAGAAAATATGCTTAAGAAAATTTTCTATTATCAGTTCAGACAGTGATTCGTTAATTATTTATGTAAAAACCAATTGACTACGGAATTATAAACTGTAATTTTAAGACAAATTATAATGCCGAAAAATAAAATTTATATTTAAAAATAATATTTTCAAACCAAATTTTGATCAATTGGAGAGCGCAAAAACAATTATCACTTCTCAGAAGGCAAAAATTCACGTCAAAAGCAATAAAATCGTGTCGGCGCCGTCGCAGTTGGAACACTCGGTAACGAGTAAATCACTTAATTAATTACTGATGAAAATCCATCCCATATAACAAAGTGTTGTAATGCAACTGAGGGTAGTTATACCAAAAGAGAAGAACAATTATACATACCAACTATAAATGAACATAAAATCTATTTTAATGGATTAAGCAGAGTGAGAGATTTATTAAAGGATTCAAGATAGTTCTAAGAATTTATTCATAATTAAACGTGTCCCGATATCCGCATGCGCTTTAATGTGCTTCGATTTCTATTCCAGTTTGGCCTGAATACGATCCAGATCCAGTACAATCGGGACTGTTCCAAAGCAAACAAGCATGAAGGAAGCGTTTGTAAACCGAGATCGTTTAGTGCAGAATTGAACTGAGCCAAATGGGTCGTAAGCATCAAATGTAAACACTTCTCGGAAGAGGTCGACGGTTGGGCGCGCCTGCACCACAGTGGATATAATAAGCACACAAAACTATCGATATATTACATTGCCCACGAAAATAACGTGATTATCGAGAATTTCTCGTAGATGTATGATTATCGTAGGTGGAGTGGCGCGCGTAACAAAAGGGTACAAAATTGATAAGTCCAAAAATCGCTCCGGGATTTGTTTTATGACTTCGGATAGCGGCTACATTATCGATATTCTTGTAACGAGGTCTACTGAGGTGGCAGCGTGCATCAAATAGAGATGTTGTAAATTGTTTTGGGAACACATATTTTAGAAACGACTTCTGCTTGTCGAAAACATTCACGAAAGAGGGAAATTATTATGAAAAGATTAAAATATAATTTGGAAGACAGACAAGTTTTAAAATGTTTAGGGTTCAGAACAAAAAAAATTTGTCAGTGCAAAGTCGAAAAACTTAGAATAAGCTGAAGATTTTCGAATATTGTACTTTGTAAACTTTATTGTGTTCAATATTTGTGTTAAGATTTCAATTGATTTGTTCTTTGTAAATGTTTTGAAAGATATTCTGTTAGTTTCTTAAAACAATTTTTGATTTTTATTGGTGATTTGCTTATCGTGAAATATTTTATGCTAATTATAGAGGAAGAATGGCAATATGAATATCTTAAAGAAAGTCAAATATTATAGTGGATTGTATTTCCTGAATATAACAGTGACGAAAGTTATGATGACGAACTTATTAATAATCATCTGTTATTTGACAAACCTTCTAACAACAATGCTGTGACTAGGGATTGCAATAATACCGGTATTACCGAGAGAAAAACAGTCAATACTGGTATTAGCGGTATCAACATTATTGTTATTATTTTAATTAATTGACCGAAAAAAGAATTCTAGAACCGCCGGCACAATTCACCATATTTATTGATTAGAAAAAGCATAGCATATTTAGTACATATTTTAATTAAAGCGCAATTTTTTCAAATAATTATTGAGACTTACTTATTGATAATATTTAACACTAATGTTTAGTGAAGCATATTCCGTGGAATATTTGGATAAAAATATGTCTGAATGGAGACAAAAATGTACAAATAGTGGAAATAATTTCGTGTATGCAATATCTGCATTTGTTTTCACTTCGCCAGCCATCCCTATCATAAAAAGGGTGCGGTCATTCTGTTACATAACATAATTACTGGGAACTGCTAGGGTACTGTTTGCATTGCAAATGTACTCCTTTTACGTTGACACGTTAATTTAAAAAAATTACTGGTGAAATTTTTAGCATAAGTAGGGTGCGCCGATATTTCGGCCCCATTGGACTAAAAGAAATATTATTATTCTACTTTGATATTCCAACCCGAAAATACTTAATTTTATTCTAGGCTTTTGCTTTCAAGACGATATAATTTTGCAACAAATATTTTTTAGTACGGATGTAAAAAAAAAAAATAATATTTTCGTTACTACCGCTATTTCATTTTGTAATACTGGTAGTACCGAAGATCAATTTTTGTCCCAATACCGGTACTACCGGTATTGCAATCCCTAACTGTGGCTGTTGTAACAACAGCAATTGTATTTTATTTATGATATTCTAGTAATTCTGGAAAGTTTAACATTCGGTATTAATAGATGACTTCTCATGTATTAATACCGAATACCAGAAGATACACGGAAAATTTAGTAAAAATCGGGTGATTAATTCGAATAATTGATTGAGAACCCTAATTCCAATGCATTACAACGGGGTAAATCTGTACCAACTGGATAAGTTAATCAAACGTAATGAATACCTATAAGTAAATATTAACGAACAGATTTCTCAGTGGGGTAATCAGTGACAACTATATAATTAATTATGAATTATTATGTATATGTTTATGGCAAAGTGCGACTGTCTATGATATTTTTTAAGACTTTGGATGTATAAATGACTGTATGTCTTCAACAAAATCTAAATAAACTGTTTTGCTCTAATAATTAACTTAATCTCAAAATCGCTAAAAGTCAAATTAAAAGATTCTTTTAGAGTAAAGAAAACAATTACTTTTGATTATGTACATAAGTTATAAATGAACCATTTTAAAATATATTATATTCTAATTAAAAATATCGACTTAAATATGGTCATTTCAATAGTGCAATATAAATTAAACGTTCGCATTAAATACTCGCTTTCTAAACTATGATTGCTTACTTTCTTCATTAAAAATATTTAACATTTTTCAGCGGCAAAATTTATAATAATATAATTTTTTTAATAAGAAAATTGATTGACATGAACTATTAAATTTAATTATTCTATATATCGAATCATATTCCACTAGAAATTAATAGTTATTTAACTGTTGTCATTATTCTACTTTATATGTTGTAAATGAGTATATGGACATATTTTAATTATTTAGTTTTACAATTAAAATTATATTTTAATATTATACATGTAGATAAATTTGGAAACATATAAATAAACAAATGTAGTGCATTATATTTGAGTCATTGGCGAAATACAGAAACGAGAGGAAGATAAATATCTGTATTAAGGGCGAACCATTCAAATCTAGCGTTAAGAAAACTCAAGAGAGATTGTAGTTGCGGATTACTTTTTTACTTTAAATACAGTTTTACAAATCGACAATGCGTGATAAATCTCAAGCTATGAATCCATCCAAGATGATAGATGTCCCATCCAGATTCCCACACCCTTTCGAAACCGCAAACTTTCATTGTCACCAGACACCTGCTCCTCAAACATCACGAACGACATGACATGGAACATATGCACATGCGTGACTGGTTGCTTGCTCTTTTAATACTCGATCCAATGTGTTTCCAATAGAAACAAGGTGGGTGTTTGTGTAGCTACTAAATGTATATTGTATATTATAATGCACCTGGCGATATATAAACGATGAGTGTACCGTTATGTCCTATTCACGGGGCCATCCGGGACCCCATTCACGGATAATGTACGGAAACACGCCCCCGCAACCATAATGGCGTGCATTTGGTATAAAAACCATGGGAAATGAACACCGGAGAGGATGTGTGTTTTCGGAATTCTATATAAAACGTATACGATACAAAAGCACTCAAAGCGGGATGTATGGATTATGGAGTGCCATTTTTTTTGGCGAATATCATATTTTAGCGAATTGAGATCAAAATGAATGAGTCACGATCACATTTATAGCGTAATATTTTTAATTTTCTTAATTACACATTAGTCATCATAGTCATGTTGCTTATAGGATGAATTAAAAACCGCATAAAATCGGATAATACGTTCTCGAAGAATATACATTTAATTTGATAAAATACCAGAGATGGATAGACATTGTATCAGTGCTTTCAAATTTTTTTGAGCTGCTACTTACTTTATAAACGTTTGGTTAAAATATTTTTAAATCGCCCTTAGAAATTTGTTATGCTTCCACTACACTCTCTGAACCGAAGCTACAACTGAAGTCGGCCGAGATCTACGACATCGAGTAAGCGCCCACACTGTCGCAGATTTCATTTGCGCGCTTCGAGGCGTGCATGACGTTCGGACTGCGGCTGCCGGCACGTACAGCCGGCATATTTGCGCGCGATCGAAAAAAGTGCCAAATAATCGCAATTTTTAAATTGTCATATTATTAAAATTACGCTACTGATAATTATAAAAGTTTGTGTGGGCACTCACCAATACAATATCAGTGAAAAATTTTCGGTCGCAAATATTCAATTTACGCAAAATCTTTGTCGGCTTTTGCAAAATGCCATAAGGCATAAAAATGATACTTCAGAATACGAACCTCACATCTGTGACTATCCTAGAATTTGTCGCCATCGATTCTAAATAATAATTCGTTATAATGTGACATTTATATAAAACGATCTAGGAAAATACATGAGGATTTTGGAAAGAAAAGATTTTTTTAACAAAATCAAGTACAACGAATTATTTTTTAATTATTTAATTTTATACGAAAAAAAATATAATAACGATATCTAATAGAAGAATATACTATCAAAAATATAATTAATCCCTTTTGGTGCCCTAAAATATTCAAAGATGTCAGTAAGAGTCTGTTGAAGTCCCCGATAAGCATGTGGTATTGTAACTTGACCACGTGACCACGATGTAGCGCTCGACATGCGTGTTGACCATAGGACGCCTACGCGCATACTAAAATTGAAGCGAGTTACTCGTTCTATCTCAGTTTGCGAACCACCATATCATTATCTCTCTCACTCTCGTCAATAAACACGCGAGAGAGCGAAAAAGGAAGTATCTCACCGCCCGCGCTCAAAAGAGCAGCTCCGACATCAGTCCCTTTGACTCGGAAAATATGCCGACAATGTTCGGAAGCGCTCGAAGCTGGCCAAGTCGACTGAATTACCCCCACTTAACCTCCCGTTCTCGGTAACCTCGAACAACTTCCGAGAGATTTTAGAGCAGGCAGAACCGAACTCGACCGAAGTAACCGACTATATTCTTTGTCCATGGCCAATCTTGGCCAACTTCCAGGAAGCGTAGTACAGGCATTACAATTTAATGGCAAAATGAATCCTCAAAAGTAACAAATCAGTCAAAACACACGTGGTACATCGGATCAATATAGATAAAAAAATATATAACAAAATTTTAAACATATATATGTACTATGTATGTATATAAGTTATTAGGAATCGAAAAATAGTTGAATAATGAAAACAATTTCATACATACATAATGTTATTAAAAAAGCAGTAAAAAACATCAAGAATATTTATTTTTTAATATTGAGCTTTTCAAAGTTAAATCAGTAGAAGTTTAATTGTAATAATTATATCTACCTGCTGAAAAGACTTATGCTCAAAAAATAATACCAGAACAAATTAATTATGACAGACTTAAAATAAAAATTTCAAAACGATTTAAAAAAGATAAAAAAATAATAACAGCCATTGAGGCAGTTGTACAGCTGCAGAGATTGAAAGATATTATATAATAATTTAATGAAATAGAAGATTTATTATTTATATAAGAATTTCATTACAAATATTGGACAGGTAAGGTGCGAGCGAGCGTTGGTCAGAACAGTGAATACCCCATGAATAACTCTTTGCAACGAATCATGAACCAACGCTTGCACATAACCAGTCCAAAATACTTGTTAATAAAATTTATACGTTTTTAAATTTAAATTTAGACTTTTTTGGCTTTCAAAATGAAGATGAACATCACTGTTGATTAATTTAATTTTATGTAATGAAATGGCATTCGGTTTAGTTACGAAAAACACCACCCGAGTGCAACTATTAATGGAGGAAATAAGCAAAACAATTCCTGTCTAATTCACGCATTCGGCACATAATTTGCCTAATTCATGAATGAAACAACGGACTTGCACTTTTCACGAATAAGCGATTTCTCTCTCTCCCCCCCTCTCCTTAAAAAAAGCAAATTGTATTTTAAAATATATGTATAAAATGTGTCTGAAAAAAATGGTTTGGCTTACAAAAATAAAAATTAAAAATCGGCAGAACAACAAGAATTGCACAATAACTACGCATACTTTCGAAATGCAACAATTACTATAAAAATTAATATTCATAAGCTTCAAAATTCATTTAAAAACACTAATGAAATAGAAAAAGAATTGTTGGAACTATCCTTTGTAATTATCGGACGATCGCCCCATTTTACTTGACAACTTTGAAAATAAACACTTTCACAAAAAGGAAGATTCTAGAGGTGGAGCTAGAAATGAAAATAAAAATATTTTCGGGATAAATTTGAGAATTTCTGGTTAAAAATCAGGGACGTCATTTTAACTTTTTGGAGGACTATTCTCAATAAAGTTACAAAAACCGAACTTCAACATTTTGATTAAATATAATTATTGTGCTTAGCAGTTGTTTAAATTAAACACTGAAACTCGAATACTATTAAATTAAAATAAATTATTTTTGGATAGATAAAACATTAAACTATCTAAAAATAACACGAACTCTATAAAAACTTTTTGACTCACAAATGAGACGATACACTATAATTATTTATAAGGCTCCTTTTCCTAGCCTCCGATTTATAATTTTTTAACCACAAACCCCATACTGCGATCGGTCGATAGCGTTTCATAATTTATAGACAAAACATATGGCATTTTTTTATATTTACAGACACGCACATTTCACAGTTTGTCGATCTTCGCGAGTAGTGTCATTACGCACACGAGCTAGTGATTATGTGATCATTTAGTTGTGTTGTGACCGACGATTAACCAACGCCATCAGTCAGTTCTGTTTTTATAGGGTTAGTGACCGGCTACAAAGGCGCCGAATGCACCATAGGAGCAAAATTCATGCGCCACATGACCAGTATGAGCCATGAGCCATGACATGTCATCCGCGGATAGGACAGACATCCGGCCATTGAATGTAACTGTTGTCCATCCTCGATTAGGCTACCTCCGCGGCATAGCAGATAATTCTAGGATCTTAGGCAGCCGATCTGACTACCAATGCGTGTTTATGCCTATCGTGATTCACAGCTGAATAGATACGCTCTCCATGTACGCAAGTTGGATACAATTTAAAATGAAACTAAATATTTTTAAGCGTTATCAAAATAGAAGCAGCTGAAGCCGATGCGCTCAGACGGCAATGTTGAAAATACCAAATTTTCTAAAAATATATCACCATGCAACCGAGATATTTTGGAAATATCAGACACGTTTGCAACACGTGTATTAGAAATAGTTTGTTTGCCCCACTGAAAATAAAAATTCTATAAAATCAGTGTTTAAAATTTGATGCATCACATTTTTATTTGAAATGGTATTAACTATTAATTTATTAACATAAAAATGAAGAAGAAATCAGAAAAATTATATGCTACGCAGCTACATGTAAATATCAAAAGGTTTCCTTTGTCATAAACTAAAGTATTAAATAATTAAATGTTACTTTCAATCATTATAGGAAATAAAAGTCGTTTAGTATACTACCGAATTTACATATTTCCCAAGATGGTTTCGTTTATATGGCGTTTTTTTGGTCCCACTGTATTTTTTGCGTTTTTAGAACAATACTCAAGTACTATTATAAATTATTGGTAAGTGGATGATAGCAATTATGCATGACTTAGCTCGATTTGAATTAATCATCACGATATTCAACTGTGAGATTAGGAAAAATTAGCAAAACCTAATCTGTAATGATCGGTTGGAATTATAATTATATATTAATTATTAATTCCGATCACCCAGACACGATAAAAATTGAAAAGCACAAAGGTTCATCTTAAGTCTTTCGGGTATTGGTCACCGATTATCGTGCTTCTATTGAATTATTCAAGTTCAATATTTATTAATTATAAACTATAGTAAAATAGTATAAGAGCAATGAGTCAAGCACTGACAATATTATAAATATAAATAAAATTACTGTAATAACCCTTACACCGCGTTTGACGGCTCCAGTCGTCATAGCGATCAAGCCTCAGGCGCGGATGACGAACCTAGCCGTCATAAACTTTTGAACCATATATCACATTTGTTTCATGTACTTTAAGGTTGAAAATTGATTGAACGGAATATTAAAACCTTTATGTAACGACATCTCTTGAGTTTTACTTAAAAATATTTGTACAATAGATATATCAAAAGTATATATTTTTATGAATTGAAAAAAAAACTTTTGGGGATAAAGTATTTTGTATGAAAATTCTGTAATAATGAGCTACTTCAGCTCATAGAGAATATTGTATATAATATGTATTCAACATTAACAAAAGTCTTCGACATGTAAAGTGATACTTTATTTACTATATCTTATTCTTCCTAAGGGGAATGCGATCAAAATAAATTGGAGAACACTGCTATAATATGCGACACTAAAATTGGTTAGCTTTTTCATCAAGCGTTAAGACCATTAGCATTTTTTTTATCTATATATACATATATTAGACACTATCAAAAAATATAGTCTACACTCTACAGACTAGATGCTATAGATGTTGCTGTTTTTATTTAAACGTATTCATACATTGGTTCTACACCGGTAAAAAACACAGTTAATTGGACAATATCGATTATCCGGATGAGCGATTTGAGTTTGAACGGCAATAAAACATGTTCTCTTAATAGGACTTCCCCTTGAAAGCGTACCAATCGCATTGCGCAACACACAAGAACGTGTGTTGCTAAACACTTAAAAAAACATATTTTTCTCTGCAAAATCTTCAATATCGTTAGAACTGACACAGGTACTGGGAGGTATTTTGGCATTGAGTTTTAACCACACGTTAGTGCCTCTTTTCTGCATTTATAATTTGTCACACGAGTCGTAATTTGCCATTGTAAGTACACATGGCGACTCTTGTCACATGTGCGAATATCTTAGAATAACTGTCTGCAATTAGAAGTGGAAACTTGCGGTGTGGTCCGCTAGCTCCCGCTGCGAATCCGCTAAAGTATCAATATCAATAACTCCTCAAAGGTCTCCGAAAATAAAACGGTCAACAATAATATCTCGATTATTTTCGGCCTTCGCGTGGGTGTCCATTGCAAATCCGATACACTTGGCTAAAGTGCGGGGGAATCCCTCTGGTATGCGTGTGTTTAACGTGTAACAAGATAACGCAATCATTGGATATTGGAACTCATCAGATTAATGAACATGTAAATATTGGATGAGTCACTCAAAACTGACACGACAGTCTGTTTCTACTGTTAGGAAACTGACATATTAATGATATGATATAAATATATTATCATCGGTTATATTCCATTGCTTGACAGTTCATTTCCTAAAAGCTCCATTGTTGCTATTAGTTTAAACATATATATTGTAACTAATGTTTCTTCTCGAAATAATGACATTTTCGTAGAACCCTTTTTTAAATTAAACTTGTATGCATATTTTCAAATGCTTTACAACCGATGCATAAGAAAGGATGGGTCCGTGCAAATGTATGAAAATATGCATGTTTTCTTGGAAGCTTTTGAAAGAATTTGAATTGCAAAAAAACATTTTCTAAACTACTCTTATCGATCTTATCTTGGCTTTGGTAATCTAAGTCAGATGAGAAAAAGCCGCTCCGCGTCGGAATCGGCAGATTGCAAAAATGTATGGGGATTTTTCACAGAGTTACGGTTTTAATCCTGTTCAAAATATGAAAAATGTAAGGCAATATTGACAATTTTCTTTATAATTCGGACCTCGACGCAGTAGATCGACGAAGTAGATCGATCCCTTCTGGTCTTTCGATTATTGGCGTCCATTTTAACAAATCAACAGCCTATTAAACTTTAATCTCTATAACGATCATCCAGTTCTCTGTTCAGCAATAATATAAACAAATTTACAATATTAGACATACAGTATTACGCACTATATAATACATATATTTTTTTATTAACAAAATGTTTATTTTTATAGAATTCAAAGTTATTGATATTATAAAAAACATTTATATTATCAGAAAAATAAACAGCTGCGCGAAACTTAATATGATTAAGAATTTACCTACTTATAAGAAAAATATGGTTTATAGACAATGTGTTGTATGATGTTTTAGGAAAATAAAAAACAAACGAAATATTTTTGATGATATTTCAAGGTGAGCTAATCCTTATTTTTAGTGCAATAGTAAAAATACGTTTTCTCTATATAAATGCACAAATAGAGAAATTTGCTGATTTATCGAGAATTTTTATTGAGCATTTTTTGTTAAAAAATAAATTTGTACGAATATTTTCAGATGTTTTACAATCGCTGCATATTTTTTATACCACTGCATAAAAAAAGGTGAGTCTGTGCCAGAAGTTTAAAATATGCATGCTTTCTTGGAAGCTTTCACCGCGGCTGATATTTTTGCGCGACATTTCGAAATTTGCTAATATGCGGAGGAGCACCTATTTATGCCTTAAGTTATACTATTTCAATAAATATAAGTGTTTTTGATGAGCACTATTTCACATTGTTTGCCTAGCTCTTTATAGTTATCGCCAAAAATATACTTGTGCTTAGCAAACTTGTTCAGAAGCTTGATGGCACGTGCGAGAGGAACATTCTCAAGCGTTGACAAGCAAGAATAAAGGATGCGATCGCGACTTTTTAAGGCACTTTAAAGTCACAAAAAGTGCTTCATTGAGTAGACAGTACAGCAAAAATGCAATTATTTGTATCCCAACACTCTCAGCAAAAAGGCATTAGGTTACAAAAATAAATATAAAAACAGCAGTAAAAAATATTATAATTAAAATAAAACTTCCTATACAAAATTAGTAGATATAAAAATAAACGATGAAACCGATTCACGGGAACCACTCTAAATGACTACAACACTTACATATTTAACAAAATATGTAATGGGATTCCCCTCTTAGATCTCAGCTAGCTACATTTCGGTATTTGTTAGTATTAATTAAATTGGTATCTCGATAACTTAATGTTGAGTCTTGGTTCACGTGCACAAAATATGATGTATCCATATCGAAAATTTCAAGGGAATTACCCTAAATGACCACAATACAACGTCGCGGATTTAAAAAAAAGACCCTTTGAGCCTCATTTTGTTACTGTCATCCAGAGGGTAAGGGGAGAGGGGGCAAATTCTCAGGGCTCATTCTCCTTGAGGGGCACAACTCTAGAAAAAATCATAGCAAGAATATATTTATAAGAAAAGTAAAAACCGACCTCAAATAATGAATCTGGACTAAGCTACAGTTGTTTGAGATGTATATATAGACTGATGTATTTCAGGTATAAGTTCCTTTATCCCTTTTTATACATATTATACAAGGAGCGGTACACTGCCTTCAAAAACATCAACTTTCTATGTAGTATGCACTTTCATAATAAACATTATCATTCAAAGGGACAGATTGTAGTTTTTTGACGCGGAATTGTTGAATTTATTGCTTTTTAAGAACGTTTAATAAATATTAGACATGACAGAAAATATTGAACAAATGTAAATTAGTAGCAGTACCTAAGGATTTACTCATCACTGATTCTTGGTGTCTATTTCAAAGTGGTATTACCAAATTGCACCGATTTGAATGTCACATTTGACCCGCTTTTCAAAACTCAACGACAATTACACTTTAAACGTATACACAGATCCTATTTGTTCTATATTTTCGAATTCAAAGGTCACTGCGATTGATTTGAGCAGCGAAATACGGGCGACTCATTTGAAATCTCGTCGCCCATTGTTCATTATTTGCCACACGTTCGTTCTAATTGGCAATACGGGCACATAGGCCGAAAACAACATTCGGTGGGTAGTAGATTTTGGAGATGTGAACGTGGACACGCAAGGTCGCAGATATCTGCGATTGCGCAAAAAAAAAAACCTAACCATAACACGCGATTTATGGCATTTTTGACAAATTAGCATTTTTTTAAAACATCGCAAAAAATGAGAAACTCTTGATTTACAATGGCGCAGTTGTGTCGGTATTTGTTTTATTGTATCAATGAAGATCCGAATCGCGTTGCACAAAAAGTGCTGCAATGCGAAAATGTATGTGAAATACGTTATAAACTTTATTAAAAAATCACTGAAATATAAAAAAAGAGGTCACAGTGCAACAATTACAATGCTGTGAGTGAAATTTTATAGCATAGGCACACGATAGACATTGTCTTGTGCAGAAAATTTAGGTTAACAATAAAACATGTAACCATACAAATAAGTATTTAAATAATTCACAATAAAAATAATGAGTTCAAAAAATGCAATATGTGTCGTTAAAAGTATTTCATTACCTCATTTCAACTATGAAGTCGAAATATTAAATAAATTATTTTATGTTTATTAAAATTACTTTATTTAATAGTAATATACATAAATTATTTTTAATGTAAAAACTCTGTTGTAACATGACAGACGTAAGTCCAATGCGTTACAACGGGGTAAACATATTGAGCCAAGTTGTGAGACCAGACCAAAATCAAAGTCTGTACATAAGTGCCAATTATTTTATTAACTATAAACTATTATTACAGCTTACACGACCTAGTTTACGATATTCATCCGTGAGCATGAAATTAGGAAAATATAGGAAAACTTTGTCTGTGATGATCGATTAGAATTATAATTACTTATCACCAAGTCTGATCTTCCAAACATGGAATAATAATCTATACATGATTCGAACTCAGATATTTTGGTCAGTTAATTATTAGTCTCCGATTTTTACTATAGATCAATTGCGCTCATATTTTAGTTGTCTCATATCTAAGTTGTGTTATCAAAACATCTATCATTTCTTTAATTTCTAATAACAAATTAGGTTAGGTTTGGGTTTGAACAGCAAATGGACGTTTCGCAACTGTCAAATTGAGTTTAAAGAACATTTTAGAGCAGCATATTAGGGCCCATCAGATAAATGATATTTTCGCTAGTAGAAATATATATCTACTGGTGAAAATGTATTTGGACTTAACTAGTGAAAGCATTACTTTACCAAAAAATATACATTCGCTGTAGCATTTGTACATCAGATGTAAATAAATAATGATAAGTATGTAAATATATATATTACTACATATAGAAAAGTTGAAATCATATAATTTTACTAGCATCTGCCAGATAATTTATATTTTCACAGGTAAAAATATATATCTACTAGTGAAAATGTATTCCGATATGATTTTACTGAAATGACATATTTTAAAAAATATTTTCGAGATAGATTTGAGACTGCTTTTTCAAGATTTTCTTTTAGAATTAAACACATGAAACTGAATGTATTGTTTTTTTATTTTGCTGCATTAAATCTAGTTGTCAAATTAACGATAATATAATCTATAAAAATATTAAATTTATTGTTGTTAATTTTTTGTTATTTCTTTGCTTCTTTCTTAGGTATTAGATCTGAATTTTTAGATTGAATACCTGAATTTACTGTTACTAATTTACATTCGTTGGATATTTCCTCTCAGGTCTAATATTTTTAAACGTTCAAAAAAGTCAACAATAATTTGCAAACAAATTTTAAGACAAACGGAGCCAAAAAAATATAATCTGTCCATTTTAATAATAATGTTTATTGTGAAAGTAGTACTTTTGAAGGCAATGTTCCGCTCCTTTTATTTATTGTATAATATGTATCAGTATATAGGTACATCTCACACAACTGTAGTTTTTTTAATATATTCTTGTCATGATTTTTTCCAGAGTTCGGGCCCCCGGATTTTGTGCCTTCCCCCCTCTCTCGACTGACCTGGATATAGTCATTATTTTGCGAGAGACGGTTTAATGGACGGGATAAAATTGATTGAATACGACATTACAACTGTTCAATGGATATTGATGCAAAATTAGTCACATTTTTTATAATATGGCATGATGACGTCATATGAATCAGATAAAAAATGTGCATTAAGAAATATTTTAAAATTAAAATGGGAATCAAATCAGGCACAGGAGAACGTCGCGTCTTCAACTTCTTAAAACTATATCAAGATATAAGCGCTTATTTTTTTATTATAGATACTGAATACCAAATTTAAGAATAAATAAGCAAAATATAAATATTGGTCAAAAGTTTTCCACTGAATGATGTATAATAATATCACTTTAAAAATGGACTCTGGATGGTATATATCCTTATACCTCTAGAAAAGGAAAGTAAAATCAGAAGCGCATCAAAACAAACACATATGCCCCAAATTAACGCCTTCACACGCCAACGCATATATTTAGCTATCCAGTCACCGATTTCAATGCGCAATTTTGACAATATCACACGATCCACTTCAGATTCTCTGTTCCCACGATTGTCTCCAAAGAAACTGCGAATCTGGTATCCCGGCTTCTCGTTATCTCGCTAATCTGGTCACATAACCGAGATCGGATCACCGATCAATTCCCACCGAACGAAAGTGAAACTACCTCCGAAAGTGTGGGTGATTCGTCGAGAATGTTTTTTTCGCTCGTTCAATTACAAAGAAACCTTAATTGAAACCGCCCAAAGACGAGTATGACGTCACGGAATAGCGCCGATTTAATTCGAGGCAGGGCCGCAATTAGGATGGCTCGGGTCCCGACCGAGATTATAATACTAGAACCGTGTCCAATTGCACATGAACGTTTTGGGAGCGGGGTCAGCTCAAAGGTTTTTGGCGCCCGGGGCTAAGTACGAGATTGCGCCCCTATTTTTTTTTGTTGGATCAAAAATATACGTTGATACGAATACAAATTCCGATATAGTGACGCTAAAAATATTATATTTTTGACATTTAGGTTATTAATAATAATATTGTTTATTTTTTATTTATTTAAATATACGTACAAATCAATATACCAAAATACATAAATATATGTAACTATTTTTAAAAACAATTATATAAATTAATATGCAATAATGGCTAGAACCATTGAACCATTGCTTGGAGAACCAGAATGTTTTAGAAAAGTCAGTTAACCCTAGCTTCAGATGAACAGATTGACAGAAACAAAATGCGTTTGTATTCTTAAATTTTAATTCTGTTTTTGTAACAATTCATTTATGGCCCTCACATTAATATTACTAATATCTATCTGATTTAGAACACACATAAAACATACTTGTGTAGATATCCATATACAACAGAAATATTTATAGGGAAAGGATTTTTGAAAGGAAGCAATGAGATATATTTGATCAAATCATAAAAAGTTATTTTTATTATTAAAGTTTCTGCCCTAAGCTATTATAAAAAATCCATTATTTAAACATTAAGTATTACATGTTCATTGTGAATCTTAAACTCGAGCCCTAAATATCCGATCTGTGGTAAAAACAGACAATAAATTCTTAAAATATCGTTTATCTATTTCTAGGAAATGTAAACCTAGCATATAACTTCCGTTTTTAGCTGCACTTAATTCTAAAAACACCTATAGAAAAACCTTATTTTCAATTATTGCATGGTGATAAAATATGCTATCGATCATTTGTAGGCTATAAATTGTTCATGGGAGCAATTGACGCGGAGGTGAACTGCTAGCGATTAATTGCTGACGGTGAATTGCAGGCAATAATTTTTTCTTTGATATATTTCTATATGCTATAGACATACTGATTTACTCAGTTAGAGACTATTAATAAAAAACAGCAAAGGAATAATTAACGACTATTAGCTGTGTCGCGCTATTCGCTCAAGGACAACTAATATTTATTAAAATAAATTAGATATGTATTGAAATGACCATTTTAATCGCAATCTACTTTGACACTCACATTTACACATAACTCATCGTTGCGAGTTCTATTGCTTTCGACGTGGATTTTTTACTTCTGAGAAATGAGTTTTTTACGAATTTTCTCCTATTGGAGAAAATTGTGTTTTGATGTATTTCGTTTATTGTAAATTTAGAGCAGAGCCCACTAAAGAACTACAAAATTTTAAATTTGAACACATTTATATACGATGACGCATTCTATTTTTTTTTTTTATAAATTGTAGCTATAACATATATTGTAGCTATAACAAAGAACATGTGGTGTAATTGCGACATAAATAATTTATAAATAAGGGATTATCTGGCGTTACATCACTGGAAACTGAGAACACTTATCGAGAGTTTGAATTAGAAGATCTCTAACGCTCATCAAAACCTTCCACAACAATTTTTTTTCGAATACTTCAGATCCATAGCAACAAACATTATTTATACAATCATTTGTGTACAAACACAAAAGAAAAATATACAATTTTTTTACTAATTACATCATGTATTAAAATATCTATTTTTTAGATAGTTTAAATAACATGTTTTTCTTCATTCAGCATTTTCCATTAACAATATTACCAAACAAATTATTTTAATTGCAAAAGCATATTCTTGTACCAACGTAAGATACTTATAATATCAATGTCAAGGAGGATAATGGAACTACAATACATTAGCTTTGAAATGCTCATATTATTTTTGGCATTTTGATAGTTTTTTGCCTTTGTTGCATTAATAATAGCATGTTTTATAATAATTTTGATACACACATGTCACTGAAGACATTCGAAATCAAGGAAATCAAAATTTTATTGTTATCCATAATTCATAAAAAAGATCTGCAATTACGTATGTTTCAAAATTACCAACGCTCCAAAAGTAAAGCTAATTGAATACATTTTTTTGGTCGGCTCTTCGGACAAAGCATCGACTGCGAATCAAATTCGCTGATGAGCGCAAATTAATCCTTTTTTGCACCGATCCAAACTCTCGGACCCAAGGATGCAATGTAATATAATTTTGTACGCAAAAAGCAAAACATACTTATAACGAATTCGTATGCAACACGCGAGCATCCATTGTTTCGGCCCATTTCATTCATCGATTGGGCATAGCTTCCGTTTGACGCGTTCAGCGCTTCTCAAACCTCTCTCTCTCTTACTCTTTAAAAGGCCATTTCTTACGAAGTGGAATACCGAAGTCAATTTTGAAAGAATCCGCGTCCGGCGATTAGGAAAAAGTTACGGTATAATTCGCCAGTTCTAAATTCTCCGAGCACGAAAAAATGGCGACGGCGGCGGGAGGTATACGTCTGCTAATTTGGTGCCCTGAATTAAAGCAACGATCAAAGGGAACACGACCACCTCGAGGATGAATGGAATTGTCGGTACCTCTCGAATATGGGGTTTGAAGCTAGGAAAAAAGTACACTGATGACTAATTTAAAGCTTGAAGTGCGCGAAGGGAAAACGTGAGCGGAATACTTTTCATTTCGTGAATCATTCTCAACGATCAATAATTAGATCGTTTAGATTCTGAATAAAATTATTTCATATAACAAAGAGTAAAACACTCAATTAAAATCATATATTTTTAAGATAGAGGGTTAAATATATTTTTATTATCATCTTAGTTTTGGCGTTCAAAGTAAATGTAAAATGTTTTGTAACTCAATATTACCAGAATTTTTAAATAAGCACGGTTATCCGTGTGTAACGCATGAAGTTAGCCGCAAGTAAAATAATAAAAAAATCTTTGTATACACTTATGTAAAAATAATAAAACAATAATATAAGTTTACATATAACCACTTAATGGGTATTCTAATATTTGTTTAATCTCGGTGTTTGTTCTGTTGAACTTTCGTTATATCAAGTCTAAAGTGTATTGTCTTAAAGAAGCAGAAGTATTTCTGTTGAAAGTGATTCAATACGGCTGTATTTAAGCTTATATACCGTTCAGAAATAAGGAATGAAGTCTAACGTCTCTTCTATACTCAATTTGCGTTAACACAGTCAGTTCGAGAGCTATCCATTTCATCACAATTGAGAAAGATGGCAAGTTTAGGTTTACGCCCCTACTATTAGCTCTAAAGCACACGATATAGATATACGTTCGATATACTTATCATTAGTCCGATTGATTGATAAATAAAAAAAATATAGTAATAATTTTAATTTTTATAAATTTGTTCAAAATATAAGCAGGAGTAATGATAAGTATATCGAACGTATATCCGTATCGTGTGCTTTAGAGTTAATAGTAGGGCGTAAACCAAAACTTGCCATCTCTTTCTCAATTATGAATAATGATAAAATGGATAGCTCTCGAACTGACTATGTTAACGCAAATACATATTTTGTTAGACTATATGCGTGACGGAAATATATATATTTCCGACAAAAAA
Organism: Plectrocnemia conspersa; assembly: GCF_051122295.1. Classification (NCBI taxonomy): domain Eukaryota; kingdom Metazoa; phylum Arthropoda; class Insecta; order Trichoptera; family Polycentropodidae; genus Plectrocnemia; species Plectrocnemia conspersa. The sequence continues at coordinate 29,084,346 of NW_028277177.1, read as the reverse complement.
GCCCGAGTAAGGCGTAGGACGAATATATCCGTCTAATGATTTTAACCGTTGATGTCTCCTACATAGGAAGTGAAATCATACAGATTTTTATTATATACTTGTGTAGAATTGGGTAATATGCATATTATTTAGAAACAACATTTTGTAATCAGAAGACCGTTTGAGAAGCACTGCTAGCATCGAACTTATTTTTATAATACATACTGTTTTTTTATCGATAGCATTAAATACATATTTAGGATAAGTTAAAAACTTTTTAAATTCAATTATGTCGAAGGTCACCGTGAAAGCCAGAGACCTCATTTGGGGCGAGAAGGGCAAGTGGAGGCATTTCCCACCTTGAATTTAGCGAGAAAAATGCATGTAATCGAAATATTAAAAAAAGATCCACTGACAGGTCAACTTTTGCTCCCACCCTAAAAATTGCTGAAATGACGTTCCTGATAGAAATTAAAAAATAATATGTAACAATATATTAAATATGGACGGTTGGTGTATCAAAATATTTTGGTTTGTTTGCTTTACTCATTGACCACCCAATAAAATAATGATACTTGTTAGTTATCGCGGCGCCACGCTTAAATTTGACAGATGCGAAACGTCCATTTGCTGTTCAAACCAAAACCTAACCTAATGAAAGCTATAAAACTAAGTCAAGTCTAAAAAATCCAATTCATCTCTCACGGTAAATAAGCGGAAAAAGTACAGACAGACGTTGAATCTCACATATTTCTCCAAAGTTTGTCTGCACATGGATATTACACTTTGTTTTATTAATAGAATAGATATCCTTATTAATATTACTACGGACTTCGGATATGAGTATTGGTTAAAGTGAATTCAAACAGAATTATCGCCAAGAAGTGGGCGCAAAAACAATTATCACTTCTCAGAAGTCAAAAATTCACGTCAAAAACAATAAAATCGTGTTGGCGACGTTGCAGTGGGAACGCTTGGTAATGAGCGTTCTCACTGCGACGGCGACGGCATACATAATTAGAAGTCTGGGAATCGGTGATGTATTATAATTTACAATCATATTTTTATACGAAAAAAATGAGTCTGCTGTGGGGAGTAGAGCCCGTGGCCTCTAAATTATTAGTCGAACGTCTTACGCACTTATACAAAATATTGTAGTAGCACATACAAGCTTAGAAACCAAAGGCATTTTTAGCCCAGGAAATATTTTCGGCCATGGTTTTGTTTATAAAGTGTCACACGGAAGGCATATTCATATATCTAATAGTTTTTTTTATTGGACTGTACCTATTTCACCTAATGAATATAGCAGCCCTGATCCTTGAGCGCCCGACACGCTCCCATTACCAACATAATAGCATTATTTTTTTTCCTACATATACGAATGCGACAGTTCGATTGCCCAACGCCCAACAATTTTAATAGTGACCGAATTATTATTATATCGATATGAAAAGGTTCTAAAAGCTGGCTATTAATGCGGGTGCGCGTGCGTATCGACGAGCGCGCGTTTTTCGTGTCGCCATTTCAATTGCAAACGCGGATAAGAATAATATTGTAATTAAGCAGGCCTTGTAACACTGAAAGCGGTGGTGGTGGTGGAAAGCGAAATAAAAGTGTCGATGGAAAGAAGCGACGGGCGGCGTTACGCCCCAGTTGGCCCGAACGCAATTTGACTTTGTCATGGTCAAGTAAGTGTGATTCACAGTTTAGTCAACATTAAAGGAGAAAAAAAAAATATCAACAAAACACATCATGGCATAGAGGCGATTGTGTAATTTTTAAACGAGTAGGCGAAAAAAAGTGTTAATGAATAAACATATTGATATTCGAGAGGAGAGAATGTGAGACGTGGGAATGCCAAACATAGTACGAAATTTTTAAGAAGAAACACAGAAATGGCACAATGTATATCAATATTGTTATATTTTTGATATAGAATTACTCTACGATGTTGAAGGATCTATTTTTAAAAGGAAAACATTTATAAAAGATCAAAAATTTAAAACAAGGCCAAAAAGGTCGGTGCCAAATACAAAGGTGTATATATCGGAGGATATGTAACAAGCAACTCCAGATTATACCCGGATTTTAAAACTACCGTAACGCAGATACAGTCTAAAATAATAGTATGTTTTCGACCCAAACAATTGAGATTGGCCAAACGATCGAGGACTGAAAGTAACATTAGACAGCTCCCAATTTTGAAGGATCATAAGGCACGAGTACGGTAGTACTGATTCACTTTTCTATCATAAATATATTGTATGTATTTCATCCAGAACTTGACACAAAACTACCACTTCGCTTTTGACTTGGAATCGAGCAGAGCCGGTCCGAGAAAACAAACAAGATACATTTTCACCGTAAAGCATCGTTACTTTGTTTTTGATACCGAGTAAGAGAATGATACCTGCCTCTGTTCAACGTAGTAATGAAAGTTTGTCTATACATACTTTCATTACTACGTTGAACTTTTCTTTTCTATTATATATATTTATATATATATTTTCTTTTCCTATGAAAAGAACAATGAAATGGAATTTATTGGAATCGTTCGGTTGAGAAACCATCCCTTAAAAGCGCGCAATTGATCGTTTTGCTTACCTGGCCCGATAACAAAATGCAATAACGGGATGGATTTCTAGGAAGCATAGTTGGAAAAAAACGCATTGAATGGATGCACATGAACCAACAGAAATTCGTCAGTCATTGGCGCGAGTTTGCTCGAATCGGTTGACATTTTTTCGTCTTCGATTGGAATTCGATACTGAATTGTGATTATTGAGGAACCTTGTGGCGATTCTGCTAGGCTGCTGCGCCGGAATTTCGATTTTACGCAGTATCGATGTTGAAATCGTGTACAGAATTTTTAACTGAATATCATGTCAATGGATTTTAATAAAGCTAAAGACGAGGAAACGAAATTAGCAAAAATATTAGGTGTTGAAGCAATATTTGTAGAAAAAGGACACGTAGATGAATGTAATACAAAAGAAAAATACAAAAATAATATATAACAATAAATTATATTAGTCTTTCTGTACCTCAAACACCAGTCTATTAAAAAGCCAACATTACGTGAACTTGTGAAATTTTCGTTTTTCTTCAACATATTTTATACTTGTTTTTTTTTGCGTATACACCGAATTTTTTTATAGTCAATAGGAACATTAAAAATCTTTTAATGAAACTATGTTAACCGATGCACATGCTTGCAGAATTCGAATATCTGATTGCTCTAGGTAGCATAGAAATACAAAGAAAAAATAAAAGTGATTTTTTTAGGCTAACTTTCCAGCCGTTTTATTGCAGATGCTAAATTTTCTAAACTTCGATAGGAAATTAGAAAATCTTTTTATGCACTAATCTTGACAAATGTTTACACTTGTAGAATTTTAAACTGTATTAAACAGAAACATCCAAAATTGTAAAAATTTTCAGAAAAATAAAATATATAAATGTCACCCTTTTTAAAGAACGTTTTCAGCAAATGGGTCATCTTCTAAAATATTGGAGCTTTTTATTTAATTTAAAAAATTATAAAATTTTCAATTAATAATTTTACAGATAAAGATACTACTGATATAAACAGCAATGATTTGTACTATGAAATTAAAAATTACATTGATTTATGAAGATAAAAGCATCCCAATTGAGGTTTTAATTTTTTTATTAATATGAACGAATTACAAAATGTCATGTCTAATCTGTAGATAGCATTTAGGATTTATTAAATATTTCATCAAGACCATCGTCAAGAGCTATCTTTGAGCATCTTTATTGAATGAACGCTTAAATTCTTTTGCAATTTTATCAATAGGAAATGATACACCATAAAAACTAGACGTATCAGAGATTAAAAATAACTTTTCAAGCTTAAAAACGAAAAAAAAACACCATATTAAATAGGTACTTGTTTTATAGAATACTGCATATATGCATTTTAAAAACTAAAAAAATATCTTTGTGTAGATTAGTGGTGTGAAACTCAAACACGAAGATGGACCGCCAAATTCATTTGAAGAGACTGCCGTCTACAGATAAAAAACCCCGCAAAAATTGAAGCGAACAAAAAATGTATATTATCTTTATTGAAAAATAGTAGTTTTAAGTTTTTCTAAATAAATTTATACAAATTAAAATTTACATTTTATTTTATATCAAAATTCTAAATCAGATAAATGTGTAAAAAGATTATTTTTTTTGCTCGTAACTTTGAATATTTTGCCAGAAATTTCAGCAATATCGTTTAGATATTAAATGCTCATCCGCTAATCTCAACCTGTATGTACTACCACACTTTGTCAATAGTTTTGCTGAAAACATACGTGTGGCAGTGAAAAAATATTTTTATTGGAAATATGTGCTGTTTATAAGTGACAAACTTGATTGTGACACAAATCGCATTTTATTTATTTTAACAAACATTAGCAAGTATCAGACAAATAATTAGAAGAGGTCGGTGATAATATCATAGTATTTTTTTATATATATAATATAGTATACTACAATTGATTATAGAAGTTGTTTTATATTGAATTATTTTTGTCTACTGGCACAAAATGTTGCATTGTAACATAAAATTAACCATAAGAGAAGCATTCATTTCTAAATGCAAATGTCCTAGTGAGCAGTAGTAAAATAAAAAAAAAAGTGCTACTTAATTATAATACTCTAATTAAGGTTTTACAATATCTATTTATATATGGTTAGTTTGTATTTGGATCCATATATATTTTTTCATATTTTGAAATTTTAAGATTGTACGTGGACGTCGCAATAATTTTGTAGACTTGGTTTTATCGAGATTTGTTCTTGGGCATAAATAGAACAGAAATTTATAGAAATGCTCGATAGAACAATAGACATAAGATATATTGGAATATGTATCTAAGATAGTTTTAAATTATTATTAACATTATCAAACTTTATGAAAATTAGTTAAAATTTAAAGGTATTTACCTGAGAAGAATTGTCAGCTGGACATCATGCTGAAAACGTTCCAAGGCCGTAGAGCCTTCCGCTCTAACAGCGGCCACTTTATCTCGCAGCACTGTGTTACCGCCAATCGGCGGGTGTCTTTCTCTAAGAATATCCATGATGTTCGGCTGTCGTAAAAATGCAACCACCTTAAAATAAATATATATAAATAAATAATTAAACAGACATGAATAATTGAGATATTATTGAATCAATATGAATACTTTATCATTATAAGCAACTGGAATTTCAGGCATTGCAATAGAAGCAGAGGCACCTGCCACTGATGAGCATGGAGGTCTTGGCGGAGGAATGGGTGCCTGAATAAAAAATATGATGATAAGCTTATGACGTAGTAGATCTTTGCAAGCAAATTGTTTTTGTTTCTGCTAGAATGATACCTGTAAAACTCAATGTAGATTTTTTAAATATAAAAGTTAATAATTATATATTTTTAATTATATTATTATAATTATTAAGCTATCTCTTAATTAACATCACGAAAAATAATCCAGAGTTGATAAAATATATTTACATACTTGTAGAGATGCATCCATAAAAGTTGCATTATTTCCCAAAAGCAACATATAAATAATTTACAGCATTAAAAATAATGGCATTTATATTTTTTTCTTAAGCTCAGATGTAAGAAAGCATATATTAGCTGTAACATGATGTGTGAACACTGCATATTCCACACAACAGCAGTTCGAATTGACAAATAGTATATTTTTAATATTTATGTATATGTAACAATATTTTTATATTGCTTAAATATTAGTAAAATTCAATGGCAAGTTTAGTCAATTATCCTCCTTTATTTACTTTTTAATTAAATTATTTTATTTACTTAATATTATATCTTATTTACAATAATATTGAATAATAATAAAATGTTGACATTTAATTTAAAATTATAATAAGAGATAGAATGTGTGCGTAAATTAAAAGTTTCAATAAACTCATTTCTTCAGTGTGTAGTACATGAAGTAAGCAACAAGTGGAAAAATAAATATTAAATTAATGGTTTTAAGCTTGATTTAATTTATTTACTAACATTTTGAATATTTATTCATATTCTTAGATGTCTACGTTTCAGTAAAAATATTAAATTAATTTAATGTTATATTATTAGTTTTATTTATATTTTCCAAGGGTAATCTATATCTGAATTTATACTAATTTATGTACTCCTCGTTAATTTTTCAACAGGTACGATAGTATGAATTAAAAATATGCTTCAATATGGTGGCAAAAAAGTTTAATTGGTATCAAAAAGTTTACCTGATCAGAGTTTTGGGAATGTTGATTTCGCCGTCGGATCGATGGAACTGGTGAAGCAAAGGGCGATGCGATCGGCGCTCCAATTGGAGCTTGCGGTAAACGAGGATCCATGAACGTTGTTTGCTTTTGATTATGATCAATAAAAAATCGCTAAAAAGTAAATGTTCAAATCAATCTTCTATACAAATTGATTAGCTCGGTGTTGAATTACCTTTCCATTTCTATCGAATTTCGTCTCCCAATTCTCGGGCAATTCTTTGGTGGGATCGGCAAATATATTCACAAGCAATACTAAGTCTCTGTTGTGCTGGTATCGATCAAACGAAGATGAATCTCTTCGTATTTTCGAAATCATGTGTTTCAATGTACTGTTGCGGTTGTAAAGCATGAGCGCTTCCTAATATATTTTTCAGTATTATTAGTTTTAAGGAAATATTTATTGCAAATCGATGTGAAACTAACCTGATCCATGTGTAAAATTGAATAAAAATCGGGTCTGCTCAATAGAGCAACTGCTGGATGAGGTAAACGGGGCTCTTGGTGAGATGTGCTAGATGTAGCGTTAGATGGATTTGAAGATTCTGCTGGTGGCGGCGGTGGTGCGTTCAAAGGAGCAGAACTCTCACTAGATGTCGTCGGTTCATCAAGATTTTCGAATTGCCTCGATGTTATTGTACGCCTTATGCTTTGGTATCTGTAAAATCAATCAAGTAGAATGATTAGTGATTAACGTTTTATTTACTTGCATTAGATTGTATTAAATAGTTAATTTGCAATCCGATTATTTATATTCAGTCAAATGACGAATTAATGAAAATTACTGTCGCGTAACAAAATTTTATTATTAAATAATAATTATTTAAAACTGTCGTCACCGTACTGTCGGCCATCTTGTTTTATATTTGAATGCTTATTTTTCATTGGTCGAAACAACAGAACGCATTACCGGCGGCTCAAAAATTCAATTTTTATTTAAATTATTATTTATTATTATAATTACATAAATATTTCCTTTGTTTACGTGTATTATTATACACCGTTCATAGAAATCGATACGATTTTCAGAGTAGATAATTGAACGGAGAATATTTAATTTTAAGTTATGCCCATCCGGAAGCGGCTTAGAACAATTATATATAAGAAGATAAGATAATAATTTAACTATGATAAAATTGTCCATTTTTAGATATGTTATGTTAATATAACAATTTAAAAAAATATTTTTCCTTATAACTAAATACAACTAAAGTTAAAACGCAATTAATTAAAACTTCTTTATTATTAACACACAACACTAAAAATTACTGAATTTGTAATTAATTATAGTGTATGTATGTATATACAAAATTAATTAATTGAATTTAATAGCATCTTCAAACACATCTCTTCAATTAGTTTATATAAGTGTAACCATATTATATACAGATAATGAAAATTGTTATATTCCAAAGAATAAATCATCTGTTTTAGTTAATAAATTTTTTAGTAAGATTCAAAGTTATTGAACATTTTTGCTTTGATAAAATAAAAGTATTTATCGACAATCAAAACATGTTTGATCATTTAGCGGCTTTCTTAGCAAATATAAACATGATGGTGAAGTTGCTAAAAAAAGTAAACGTATTAAATGCAATACACTTTAAAATAAATTTAGATGTAAGACCAAAAAGCTTTACATTATCAGCATTAGTCCAACTAATGGCTTCTCAACAGTATTGCGTTAATAATGAAATAGAGTTTTTGATAATAATCTTCTACAGTATTTGTTTACAATTTTTTACCCTAGAGCTGATATATCGGCTTTCATAGAATCGAAAAAAAATACCATGAGCCGATATACTGGTTTTATTAAAATGTCCAATTTATTGTCCAACTAATTATATTATAGTTTTAGAACTTTAATTAGGTCAAGGCAAAAATACAAACTAAGATAACTCATCTCTCAGAGGAAAATAAGCAGAAGAATAAAAAGACATCGCATCTCACATATTGCTCTACAGTTTGTCTGTATTTCGATATTACACTACGTATTAAAAATATGATAGCTATTTTTACTGATATTACTATGGACTTCTAATATAAGAGGGCTGATCAAAGTATTTTTAAACCGAATTTTGGTCAATAGGAGAGCGCAAAAACAATTATCACTTCTTAGAAGGCAAAAATTCACGTCAAAAGCAATAAAACCGTGTCGGCGTTGTCGCAGTGGTAACGCTCGGTAATCTGGCATTCACACTACGACTTTTAACGAGGAACATATAAACTGAATTTTGCCCAATAGGAGGGCGCAAAAACAATTATCATTTCTCACAAGTAAAAAATTCACTTCAAAAGCAATAAAATCGTGAACTTTCCGGATACCATATTATAGTATCAATTAATGTAGGGTACGCTCGCAATAAGGATTTCTTTTTATGAATGTATTGTATGAGAGGGTGAAGCGATATAGGCACGTATCCCTATTGACTTTGAATCTTCATTGTCTCGTTTTCTCTTTTAAGGACATTCATTGTTTCGTCATTGCAGTTATTCATTATTAAAGTGAAATGTGATACGGAACGTTATTGATCTTTTTTTCTAGAATTTATTTTAAAAAGAAAGGTAACAATTACTATGAAATTTAAATTTATTGTATTGTTGTTTCGATTAGGTTAATTAATTATGGTTCATTTAATATTTTTAGAATAATGTCTAAACTCGGAAAAGGAAAACCACAATCCAAGAAAATAAATTATATTGTATACTAATTAATAAAGGACTCTTTGTAATATCATAAATGTATGTTAAATAAACATGTATTTCCTTTTTAAATAACAAAAATAATTAAATATTCTAAGCGAAATTGTTTTGAGCCACAATGTACACCAGGTGGTACAAAATCCTAATCGCGAGCATATTCTTATTTACTATGCTTATTACAAATAAGAAATAAAATATTTTTTAAAACAAATAAAAACATTTAAAAATATTAATAATTAATCATTCGGGGCTGAATCTAAAACTCGTTATTTTTCCTGAACGAAAACCGGAACCGAACTGATATCATTTTTAATTGAACCGGAACGAAAACCGAAAGGAAAAATATAACGGTTTGAAGCCTTGAAAAAATATAATAAAGATTTTCATTAATGTTGTTAAAAACCTTCTATCCAATTGTCTCCTTTGAAGATCGCTGTTTGATTGACGTGGACGAAGGACGCTTACACTCGGTGAAGGTCTGCTCCAAGTAGTCATACGGTTAACATGATCAATGTAAAACAATCTGCCGTGACTATCCAATCGAGCTTCCCAAGCTGTAAAATACAATAAATATGAATATGTATGTAAATCATATCAACAACATACCATTAGTAGACATACATGGAGGAAGAGGTTCTTCGCAATCGGAAATGTTGACACAATGGGCACCACTTCCTAAGTCACTCGGCATGGGCAGCAAGCGATTAATACGTTCTGGAATGGATGGCAACCTTGTACTAGCTATGTGTCGTAACGGTAACGGAATGGGCGATTCGGCCGAATCATTTCTTGTCAAGCCGTTCGATCTGGATTCTCTAACACGAATATCGACACTAGTTCCGGAAAGTTCGTTGGATCGGACATCCGGAGCTCTCCTATCTAGCACGTAATCTCCTAAAGACACAAAGTCTAGATTAGGAGATCTTATTTCGGACGTTCTCAATTCTGTCATGCATTCGGGTATTCGTAAATCGGTAACTGGACGTAGCTCGTTGAAGGTAGTATCTAAGGGTCTTATATCGGCGTGCTTGATTTCCGGAGAGGCCATGAGTTCTGGTTGGTTTGCTTTTAAGCATGGTGGTCTCATGACTTCTGAGGATGCGTTAGAACGGTTGCGCCGAGCGTGATGAGTCGGCGTCGGAGGACATTGCGGTATGTTATGTCCGGCGACGCGAGCCAAAGCTCTAGGATGCGGTTTCATCATAGGACTACCCTCGAAATGAGGTTTATTTCCATTATCGTTCAAATTACTTCTACTTAAGATACTATGCTTTGGCGTTCCTTCGACGTTTGTGTTAGAAATTACTTTCGCTAGAGATATTAGCGGCAAAGGAGCAGCGCTACCAGCATCGTTATCATCTAAGATACAATCGCAATTAGTAGGAACTTGTTTGGAGCAACTTGGCTGCTGGAGCGAAGCGGTAAAGTCGCTAGATTCAGAAGTCGACGGTATAATATCTGCTATGTTAGAAGTTGAATTTGAAGTTTTACACGTATTGGACGTTTGTCTGGATAACGGTTTATGACTTTTGACCGTCGTCGATATTTGCTTGACTTCAACTTGATTCTTATTTTCGTCTTCAAACTCAGATTGAGTGCTGATATTTTCCAAGAAATTAGTCTCGGCCCTTTCTTGCGATTTGAGATGGTTCGGTGTGATTTTCTGCTTGTCGGATTTTTTTAGATTGTTAATTTTTGGAGTATCGCATAGTTTAGACGGGACTAGATTAGTATTTTCTGCAGTATGATTTTTAAACTTTCTAGTTTTTAAAGGCGAATTTAATTCACCGAGTGCTTCTTTTAAATGTTTATTGACAAGTGGACGGCGGAGGTTTGTCGCTTCACTTAAGCCCCCGTCTATCTCTGACGATACCGGAGTTTCCGTTTGTTGTGATTCTTGAACTGCAACATCGTGATTTGGATCAGAGTCCAACAGAGTAGGTTCATCGGTATCGATCAGCTCGAACTTGAAAGAATCTTCCGGTTTGGACATTTTCTTTGGTTTTTGATGTCTGAAGACTTGCGGAGATGAAATAGCATGGGAACGCTCCAAAGGCCTGTGGATCAGTCTGGGAGGCAGTGGAGGGGCAGCGTCTTCGACTTTAGTGAGATTCACGATGTTGTCATTGTCGTAGACAAATTTCATGACTTTACACGGATGCTTCGGAGACCAAATTTTATAATATTCAGACCCCGGCGATATCGCACCGCCGTTGGTTTTGATCTTCTTCTTAGCGCCGTTCAAAATCTCTCCGTTGGCGTTGACCAGAGGAGGGCATTTCTTTTTGACTCCGGACGAGCTAGGCATCTCGCTGCTATTAACATTAGGATTTATATCTATTGAACATACTTTGTTATGGTTTATCACAGATTTTGACTCGTCGACTGAAGCGTTTATGCTGAGCAAACTTTCATCTAAGCTTTTGCGGTTATCTTTGACTGCATGGACTACATCGCTCTTAATTGAACACTTGCTTAAGCTATCGCCGAGACAGTCGACACTGTCGCCGTCGAAACATTCGTTATCCACAGCATTATCACATTTATCATTTAAACTATCACTAGAATTTTTCAGCAGAGGAGAAGAATCATCTACATGGCTCTTAAATAAATTTGACTTCAGATCTAGAAGCTTGAACTTGCGGGATTGTGCAAGGCACGACACTGGCTGACCGCTATAATACCGAAAGCATAAAAGTTTATCACATTCTGAAAAAAATAAAATATAAACGTTAATATTAGATTTAATAAAATACGCCGAATAATATAAATTCAACCATACCTCGATGATCAATGTTAAGCTGATCAAAAAGCCACATTCTTACATTAGATTCGCTAGAAGCGCTCGGTAGATCTTCAATATTAACACTGCTAAGCTCATTACTGTCTACGGTGATTCGAGATAGACTTTCATCAGGGTTGTTGTTGTCTGAAAAACATTAAAGAAAAATTAATAACCTCTCTTCTAAAAATAGAATAAATAAACTAGCTAACTGTAGTGAATGTGGCATCGTTCCAAAAGTCTGTTATCAATTTTCGCACTTGGGATCAATCCAATGTACACTAAAGCGAATGCTTACCTTGATATCCATTAGTGAATATCATAAATATTATTTTATAATAGTTTAAAAGTCGTAAGAAATATTACATAGCATATTAAGAAATGCAACTAAAATAAGCGTAACTGATATATTTACATATATATTTTATTGGCTGCGGGTTAACAGTAAATAAGAACTTTGAGGAAATGCTAATCAGTAATGAAGACCCAGGAGAGGTCTACGATACTATAAAATGAAATGTATTAAGGCATATTAAACATATCCTAACGTATAAATCGAGAGAAATTTGATAGGATTTTTTTAAGAATTGTATTATAATATTTTTTAATGTAATGGTTGGTAAACTTGATCTAAATTAATGTTAAAGGGCAAAGTAGACCAGAAATAAACAGGAATAACTGATTTTGTTGAAACGATGAAACATAAGACAATTTTCGTTTATTTTTTTGTTGAAACTTATATGATATTCTTTATGAGCTGAAGTAGCTTATTATTAAATATTTTTTATACCTAATATGTACAACATAAGTCGATTTAATTTAATTAAAATATTCATCCGTAAGGTTGGAAAAATATAGAAAAACCTAAACTGTGAATATTGATCGGAATTATAAATATATAACAATCAGTCATTAATTCTAAGACCCGATAGAAATTAAAAAACTCTTAAAGTTCATATGAGATTTGAACCCAGGACTTACGGGTATTAGTAACACTTAAACAGCCCCTTCACTTAAAACAATATGAGTAATTTCTGGAATTTCGGCAATTACAATTTTTTTTATCATTATTTTAATTGTCGGTTATAATCATTATAAAACACAGAGTTAAGAAGATACATTTTGCAAAAGAGAAAAGCTCACTATCTGCGTTGTTAAAATACACCAAGACTAAAGAAATAATACACAACTGTGTTTTTGGAAATTAAAAATGCTTTTTCGACATCTCTCTTTTTTGGTCTTCCCTGAGAAATACTTTTATTAAATTTGCCGCTGATCTAAGCTCTAAGCTGTCTTGATATCTCATGAATGTCAATATCCTTTATTTTTTATTAGAATAAAAAAACGTAAAAAAATAAATTAAATGTTTTGTAAATTAGTTCTTGTAAGAATACTTTTAAAAATATTTTGGTACTTGTTACATGGCGTCACATTTAAATTTGACAGTTGCGAAACGTCCATTTGCTGTTCAAACTCAAATCTAACCTAATGAAAATTTTAAATAATAACTAAGGTAACTCATTTCTCAGGGGAAAATATGCAGAAGAATAAGTTAGTTGGATATTAGACAATATTTTTAAAATATGATGACTATCCATACCGTTTTACTAAGGATTTATGATATGAGAGCATTGGTTGAAGTATATTCAAACTGAATTTTGGTCAATAGGAGGGCGCAAAAACAATTATCACTTCTCAGAAGTCAAAAATTCACGCTAAAAGCAATAAAATCGTGTCGGGGCCGTTGCAGTGGGAACGCTCGGTAACGAGCGTTCCCACTGCGACGGCGACGGCACGATTTTATTGCTTTTGACGTGGATTTTTTACTTCTGAGAAGGGATGATTGTTTTTTGCGTTCTCCTATTGGGCAAAATTCGGTTTAGATATACTTTATTCGATTATTATATTGCAAGTTGTAATTTTGTTATAAACAGTTGTGATTTGAATGTTTCCAATGCGACAGCACGGTTTTATTGCTTTTGGCGGGATTTCTTTGAATTTCGTCAAAAAAATGCATGTCATTTAATGAAATAGAATTATTAAAAAACAGACCAACTTTTGCTTCTCCTAGAAAAATTGGAATTGACATCCCTGTCCTTGACTCGTAAAAAATAATATTTTTACTTCCAACTTAACCGTGATTTTATTTTGAATTTTTATTTTTTAAATATAATTAATTGTATTTTAAAATTTGTATATGTATTTTCTATGTAAATTTTCTGTAAATATTTTTTCTATGTACATATGTATGTAAATTTATATATATTATATGTATGTAATCTGTATCACTATATAGCAAAAATATTTTTATAATTTTTGAAATGCTTTTAATTGCATTTTCTAAATAATATACCATACGTGTAAAATTGTTATCAATCTCTGATAAACTCTCCAAAGTATGCCGATACGCTGCAGTTGAACAAAAACAACACATTATCGTATTTTCGTGCGACGAATACAACTTTATTCTTGTGACCTAGCTCTAGCACGTGCTAATGTATGTGTAAAAAATTGGAAGTTGTGACGTTCACTGATCAAAGAGACCCTCGAGTCTTTTTTTTATATTTTACACAGAACTTCTCGAGACGTCAAACGATCATGCCAGAAAAACGATAAAAAAATGACATATGTAGTGGAACTGCAAGTATGCAAATAACTTCCCAGTAATGCCAGTAAAATAAATAACAAAATCATAGATAATAAAGATCGAGTTCAAACATAATTAAGCTGCCTTTACGTAAAAAACTTCTTGTAAAATGTTATATCAATCAGTTCATTTTTTTCACTTTCTGTCCTGTGATCAATGTTAGTGTCAGCAATAGTCCACGTGAGCAGTTTTCCTGTGACCAGTTGTCTAATTGTCAATTAATGAAATACTACGAATCGACTGCTGATCGATCGGAATTACAATTAAACAATAAGTCCTAATTACTATATCCCAGCTGCAATATCAATTAAAAAAGACAAGAGTTTAAGTGGGATTCGATTTAAATATATTCGACGACATAAAAAAACAGCTGTTTTTATACATAAACTTCTTGTTATATTATATTTTTGGCAAAAATCTTGTTGTTGAATGGAAAAGCTTGGCGATCTCTGTATTACACTACACCGGCCAAAAACATTTATATAAAACACTCACAACGCGTAAAAAATAAAAAAAGCCACGTCCAAATATTCAACTACGTCATACTAAAAAGGGCTAACATGTTTTAAAAAAACGCTAGTAATTCGTCTGACCGCAAAATAAATTCAAAAGCCCCATACTATCGAATATCGCGTTCGATCATTAGATATTCAATACCCACTGCTAGTGACGAGCGCCGGAAAAGCTACGACACAGTTTTCCTTCTCGGGAATAAATTAGCCGAACGGTCGAAAACAATTACCATGAGATTAATATTCCCGGGAGGAAGTACCAGGCGATCTTCAGTCGAGTAGTCGAGTAAGTAGCGAACAAGTGGCAAGAAGTACCGGCGGTGTCACTAGTAACACAAAATTTCACGAGTTGCGCAACAGCCGCGACTACAGAAGTGACTGAATGGCGACCGCGGCGCGAGAGTGGGGGTCCATTCATGAATGGAAATGGCACGAGGAGTGGGGGCCGGCCGCGAGACTACTATGATGCCGATTGATTGTAATATTTTTCGCGCGGCGAAAGGCGAACGGCGGGGGAATACGTTATGAGACGAAGAGGAAGCCGCGGCATTGAAACCGCAGCGACATGCCAAAGAGGAAAGGAAAGTGCCGTTATTGTACTGCTGGCACGGCGGATGCTAGGATGGAAGGACCATCGTTTGAATGGTGCATGATTATCTGCCAATCAATTTTGGGTCAATGAAGTCGGATTTGGTAAAAAAGTACCAACTCTGATTAGTAGTGGTTCTTAAATTAATGTGCATTTAAATAAATATTTTGTTCCATAAAACAAATTGCGTATTACAATAATAAAAAAGGAGCAATAAATAAATATGTTCAATAAAAAAATTAAGATTGAACACAATTTTATTTGTAGTGTGCACTAAAACGAATGATTTGTGCATTAAAATATTAAAAAATGAGCATTATTTAGTGAAATACTGTAAAAGTTGTAAAATGTACATTTGTTGTTCAAACCCAAACCCAACCTAATAAAAGTCCATAATTAAAAAAAATACTAAATTTTTTTAATGCTCATTTTTAAATATTTTAATGCACAAAAATATTATTTTAGTGCACACTACAAATAAAATGTTGCTCAATTTTTATTATTGTAATGCACAAATAATTTGTTTTATGGAGCTAAGTATTTATATAAATGCACATTTAAATGTTCTTAAAAAAAACAACAAGTTATTGGGCCTAAAGTAGGGTTCGCAATCAAATATTCGAGTTATTTGCCAGATTTTCAACTATAAAATATTCATTCATACTATCTGGAATGAAATTTGTAAAAAGCTTTTAACAATTTAGTTGTTTTTTCCTCTCAATATATCTGCTCTAAAATCGATGGTTCATTATGCGCCTTCATTTTGTTTCGACAAGCAAGACAGTAAGACACTTCTTCTCAACAAAAAAGTACTTTTATGCCTTCGAAAAACATTTGTGAATAGAATGTTTATTGGCTGTGTCTACAATGACCGAAATTCACAAAATTAGTTCGGCAAACGAAACAAAACGTTAGAAAGACCCACTCTTTAATATCGTTCAACGCTTATTTCAAAATCAGGTGTGCGTCGCAAATTTTTGTGAAGTTCGTGTTACGTTCTTGTACTTGTTGTTCAATAATTTATTTGAATCAGTCCAATATTTAAATCGCAGGTAATTTATTTCTAGTTATTTAATTTATATACTAATCCGCACAAAATATATATCATATATTATTAGCTACTGTGTATACAATAACTTCGAATCAATCGCAGCTGATGCTTAACTCTGGTGACTTGAAAAATGACGTCCCTGGTCAAAAAGTATGTAATAATAAATAAAGTAAATTCGCACGACATGCATATTTTATAAAACTAAAAAAAGTTTGACGATTATGGAAATAATTAATGATTTATTAAAATAATTATTTTTAAATTTTAAATTAAAAAGAAATTTGGAAAGGAGTCGAAGAGAGAAAAATCTCATATTTATTGGAATTTCTACTGGGAATACACGAGAGTTTGACCCTGAACTCGCATCCAGCGGAACTTACTCAAAATCGATACTGGCGATATATTCGCAGTCTGGAAAAAAGTAGCCGCTTTCACTTCGAACATCATAGATCTAGTCAACCAGTCACATTGAGTCGCCAAGAGTCAAACTCGATCTTTGAAAGAACTTGAAGATTTTACTATGCAGCGCCACAGCAATTACTACATCATTTTTAAACCATTAAAATTTTAACTTAAATGTATTCTAAGCACCAGTAGCACACATTTTAATAAAAATTGTAGATTACATACTATGTAGATTACATGTAATTGTAAAAACTGTAATTAAAATAGCTTTTAAATAGAAGTACAACTTCTTTACCTCTTAAATCACTTTTAATGTGATATCTAAGCTTATTGGATTTATAGTTTATATATTGGTTAATGTTGAGAAACAGAGCTTACACAAATATGCTGTTGAAATATGTAACAAAATTTTCAGTGCCATTGTTGAAAGAGCTGGTTATTCAGCTTGAACAAAAATATAAAATCCCTCATGAGTTATTTCAGAGAATTATATTTTAAGTTTATGATTCGATAACAAAGTGACCATTTGTTAATTCTAATCAAGAAACTTCACAATTCGATGTGCCCAATAAACTACAAAATACACATATTATATTATTCAGGGTAAGAATAAAAATATAGGACAATCAGAAATAAAATAAAGGATGATCATGTGAATTAAAAAAATATTATAGCATTAATTATGACAAATTATTTATTTTAGAAATATCTTATAAAACATTTCGCATGCACATAAACTGTCAGACAGGTTAGGTACAAGCGAGCTGCAGCGGGCGTGCGTTGATCAGAACAGTGAACACCCCATGAATAACTCTCAACGAATATATTTAATTATAGGATGCGAAGGTATTCAGAGTGACGTACGAAGAATGCCTAAGGTCATGTATATTAGCGATACTTCAAAATATCAATAAAATATGCAGAAAGAAAATATGTAAAAATGCATTTTATCATATTTATAATTCACTACTTTGAGAACAGCTATAAAATAGATTAAATGTTTACTATCAACAATGAAATAAAGAAAAATAAAATTTAAAAACCATTAAGTCCGGTATTTACACACTCATTAGGTGCGAATTTATTTCATTCTGCATTTTTATTATATTTGCTGAAATGCTGAAAATTTGTTTATGGATTTCTATTTATTTATATTGATACTTTTTAATAATAATAAATAAAGCATTTCAGTTAGTTATTAGTAGGACAAATATTACAGTATGTTCCTATTTTTCTACTGCTGAGGAAAAATTCAGACACAAGCATTGGTTTTTAAAATCAAATTCAGCTATAAACTTTATTACGTTTTCTTACTTACCCATCCCTAAGCGGGGTACATTTGAACCCCAAATTCTTGTTGTTTCAATAGATGAGGTAGTGATTACGGTGGGTTTTGGTATACTTTGTGATTCGATGTAATAAATATAAATATATTAAACTTATGGTTAGGTATATGTAAGTATTATACATAAATATATGTTAGATACTTCTCAGATATTCAATAGTTAAAATGGGAGAATTTAATTTAGTTTTAACGGAATATACATGTATTTTTAAATGTATCGCAGAGAATGTTAAATCATGCAAAAGTAACAACAAATTTAAATACTATGTATCCTACACTGGAAGTGGTTAACCTATACATTTATTAGATAGCACGTTATCTAAACCTAAGTTAATCATAAAAAACCTCGGGGAGTTTCAAAGCAATTTCCTATATAAAATTGCGGTTTTTATACCACTGCACAATTCATGAACCGATTTTTTTTAAAGAAACTTGGAAATCATAAGATTTATGAACCAAGTAACGACCGTTATCAAGAAGAGCTTGCCATTCTTTCCAGAAAACAATGGATGCTCTGGGAGTGCTAATTGCTCCATCGCTCTCCACAATTGTTGCGATCGCTCAGATCAAAGTTTCTCAACCAGCCAAGCACGCAAATAAACCGTGAACCGCATAAAATAACTGTTAAACCATAGAGCAAGAGTCTAGTCGATGATGATATCGCGAAGCTATGTCAAGATCAAGATCCAAAATGGATATGTGTCACTATGCAAAACGGGAGTTCTACGAACGAAACTCAAAAGAAAGAAAAAAACAATCATAGCTCTCGAGTGCTTCCTGAATTTAACCCGTTAACCTCCGGCCGGATTTATGGAGATTATCACCAGTGGGACCGGTTAATGCATTTTGAAAATGCAATCGTTTGACCCGTCGACCTCGACCACCAGAAGATCGGTTGGCCTTCGGTCTCTTCACGACTAGATGTCTAGATGACTGTTTTAATTATGCAGATACATGACCTACGGCAATTACTAGAAAATATGGTCGAGTTGTGAGAATTTCAAAAAGGTTAACGTTTTTAGCAGGCGTCGTAATCGTACCACCAGATATACGGTTCATTTCCGGTGATTTGCGTGTCGCGTTATTTTAACATTCGCTGGAATAGGAAGGCACTGTTTTATGGTACGATATACATTATTTTATATTTTAAAATTACATCAGTGTTTCTAAATTAGCCACAGAATGGCATAAAGACATTCATTAATCTGAATATAATAAGGCGCGCGTTTTATTGTGTAGCTCTTACTCAGATCCGGTTGTATTTTGATAAACAGTATGGACAGTTATTCACAACCGTTTATATATAATAATAGAAATATAAAATAAAAAAATATGATAAAAGTAGAATAAATGATAGCTAAAAAAATGTTTTCTGCAAAAAATCCAAAAAGTATAAATATATTGCTAACCACAAATATTCTTGTTATATCTAAATAGTAAATTACTATAAAAATATGTTAAATAAAACATATTTATTAATATTCTATCAATAATATTTAAGTATTATTATTCGTGAGACCTTTGCATATGAGCATGATTCCTACCTATGCTGCTGCCGAACAATATCACAACGGAATCAATGATTATTTTTATCTGGCTCTTTGACACAGAATTAAAAACATGTGTTTTTATAATTAAATTCATATTTTTTAACCAAAAAATATTTACTCAATGCCTAACAACGGGATAAATCTGTACCATCTGGGTAAGTCAATCAGACATAATAAATATTTAAGTAAGTATTAACTATCAGACTTTCAGTCCGTGACATATTCATCTATAATTAATTATAAATTATTATGTGTATTATAATTTATAATCAATAAATGTCACTTTGCACATTTTGAATAACACATTTTTATAAATAAAAATTCGAGTCTGCTGCCATGGCTTGAGCCCGTGGCCTCTGGATTACCAGTCTAGAGCTTACGGACTTGTGTTTAACTGAATTTAATATTTAATTATAATTACATATTTTCCTGCTGGATTTGTCTAACTAAATTATTTAATCGTCACGGTTCAACGAATTTAAGTGACTAGCGATGCGACACTTAATTTCACTGTGTAGTTATAATTCGCTTTATTCAAATAACTATTATATATATTAAATAACTATGTACTGTGAGGGCTGATTTTAGTTGGCTACCCTCAAGCTAAGCGTTACACTGACAACACAAGAAATCCTTATGCTTGTACTACACTCCCTGGCAGTTGTCCGAACCGAAGTTACAACTGAAGTCGACCGAGACCTACGACTTCGAGTAAGCAACCACACTGCCCCAAATTTCATATGCCGTCTGGACGGCGGCCGTGAATGACGTCCGCACGGCAGCTGCTGTCACGTACAGCTGGCATATTTGCGCGCGATCGAAAAATGTGCCAAATAATCGCAATTTTTAAATTGTCATATTATTAAAATTACGCTACTGATAATTATAAAAGTTTGCGTGGGCACTCACCAATACAATATCAGTAAAAACTTTTCGGTCGTAAATATTCAATTTACGCAAAATCTTTGTCGGCTTTTGCAAAATGCCATAAGGCATAAAAACGATACTTCAGAATACGAACATCACATCTGTGACTATCCTAGAATTTGTCGCCATCGATTCTAAATAAGAATTCGTTATAGTGTGACATTTATATAAACCGATCTAAGAAAATACATAAGGATATTCGAAACGATTTTTTTTAACAAAATCAAGTGCCACTAATTATTTTTTAATTATTTAATTCTATATGAAAAAAATATATAAGAACGATATCTGTTACAAGAATATACTATCAAAAATACAATTAATCCCTTTTGGTGCCCTAAGATATTCAAATATGTCAGTAAGTCTGTTGAAGTCTCCGATAAGCATGTGGTATTATAACTTGACCACGTGACCACGATGCAAAGCTCAACATGCGTGTTAACCATAGGACGCCTACGCGCATACTGAAATTGAACCGAGTTACTCGTTCTATCTCAGTTTGCGAAAAACCATATCATTATCTGTCTCACTGTCGTCACTTAACACGCGAGAGAGCGAAAGGGGAAGTATCTCACCGCTCGCGCTCGAAAGAGCAGTTTGCCGACAATGTTCGGAAGCGCTCGAACTGGCCATGTCGACTGAATTACCCCCACTTTACCTCCCGTTCTCGGTAGCCTCGGACAACTTCCGAGAGACTTTAGAGCGGGCAAAACCGAGCTCGACCGAAGTAACGCACTATATTCTCCGTCCTTGGCCAACTTCCAGAAAGTGTAGTGCAGGCATTAGTTTCCGCGACACGACGGGAAAACGATTGCCGTATTTTGGACAGCTTTAACACTTAATTCGTTAACTGATGTTATACAGATTAAGTCATTGCAAACTAAATTAAACTATATTCGCTCCTTGACCGCTAATACCACATGAATCGCAATTTCACGGCATTTCTTTCATACAAAATAAATTGATAATATAAAAACGATAAATTAAAACATAAAATTCGCAAATAATTTCAGGAGTGAACAAGACTATGATTTTATAATAAACAAATTAACGTGTGAAAATTATTTAAAGATGCTCCACTGTTCAATTTTTAAATCTTATATGTACTTAAAATATATACAGTGATTTTTTTTTTTAGCGAAGTTATATTTTCGCTAATATAAATATAATTTCACTGTTACAGTGAAATCATATCCGAATACATTTTCACTAGAAGATATACACATACAAATATTTCTACTAGAGAAAACATAACTTCAGATAAATTATATATTAGATTAAAAAATATTTATTTATTTTTCGTAAAAAAATTTGCTAATTTTTTTATTTATTACATTAAAGGGGCATGATTTTTTTGTTTTGAAATATTATGGTGACACTGTGATGTACAAAAGGTGAAAAAATCGAAAATGGCTTCAAAAGCAAGCAATAAAGTTATTGTACCTTGCAATTTGCATTGGGTCTGAGGAGGCTTAAAAAATATATGTTTATTTTTGTAATTAATTATATGGTTAAAAATTTCTTCCATTCAGTTTTCATTATCCAGAATCTTCAAATTAAATCTTATACAACATAAATCAGTCAGTAGGCAAAATTTAATAACCAGTGATTCAATAACTTTAATTGTTATTTATAAGGTTTATCAATCGTTTTAAAGAAAAGTTAAGTATTAAAATTACTCACACGTCGATATTAAATATTTGCCATTTTAAATGAAAAAGGAATACAATAGGCAATTTTTGTATTATTCAGTTTAGGTGTAGTAAAAGTGGCCGAAAAACCATTTCCGTTTTCAAGCTGAACTTCGTGGGAAATCAACGGTTGATTTTTCATTATATTTTTTTTCGTTCAGCAGTGTAGTTAATCATTCTCGTTTTAATGAGTAATTCAATATGATTATTTGATAACATAAAAACACATAATGAAATGTTATTAATTATAAATGATTAGTAACATTCCGATTTCCGCTATTAAACGGTAAGTGATGTGGCAGTTTCAGCAATAACCATTAGAAATATACAAAACGGTAATGGTTTGACTTAATACATAAGAAATCGGCATTTTAGAATACACATGAATTGCACAATGGCTATCACTTATATACAATAATTACCACAAAAACTCTTTTAGCCCTTTATTATTTATAATCTTCGAGACGTCTAGAAAAAACACTAATGGTCTCACATGGATTATTTGTAAACATCGGACGGCCACCTTAAAAAACACTACCGTGATTGGCTCTCGATTTGCCTTTTCTCCTATTCGTCTAAGCTTCATCAGCACGAATACCACGACAGAATTACTCTCGAACGAACACTCGACACTAATCGACCACCATTCGCTCACGGACTCTCAAGACTCAACAATTCGATTCAGCTGACAGACGAGAAACCAAAGTGTAGAAAACCTTGCAGATTTAACATATCAGATTCAAACTTCTTATATACGCAAAGTATACAGGTGTCAGATTGAACAGTGACACATATTTTTATATATAATCGTAATACGTAGATAGTCCCACTTCTTCCAATATACACTCATCATCCACCTCCCACGACCCCCAGCAATTCCAAAAGATGACAGAGATAAACTCTCCCGGCAGCGACAATTACAATTCCGGAATTGTGTGGGTTCTTGGTGCTTCAATTTAGAGTCGAGTGCAGTAATTGGTTCGGATTTACAAGCCGGAATTCAGGGTTCATGACCCTGATCTCCAGCTCCGCTTTCATCTGGATGCGTCCACCGGACCGAGTAATCCATAAGCGAGAAAAAATACATACTACAGGAACCGGAAACGCGGGCGGATCTCTGTCGGAGGTCAGAGGCGAAAATAAGACGCCCATCCGGCGACAGACCCCCGCCGGGAAACGGCTCTGGAAATGCGGATATCCGCTCGCGTGTGACTCACCCGGTTATACGAATCGGACGAACAAGCATCGATTAATTGCGTATTTTGCTACACCTAAGCTAAATATAGATGATTGGCCAATAAACTGTTTACTCTTTCGAGTGGTGCCCAAAATTTGTTTTAAAATCACCAGACGCTCAATATATGCACGGCTGTCTGGATTTCCATAAGCAAGTTCGTCGTAATATTTTTTTCTTGAGCGGAAGTGCTCTAAATTCAGAGGTCTTCAACACGAGCTAAGCAGAAATTTTAAATTGTTCAGCGAAGAAAGTACATATACTTCAGTCAATTAATATCAAACATATTTTTTAAACTGCTATTTATTTTAAAACAACGAGGTTTATTTTTGCGATTTTTTCATCCATTGTTTATTTTACAAGTTATGTTTTCACTAGTATAAACATATTTTTTAGTGAAATCATATCCAATTGCATTTTCACCGGTAGATAATATATACAAATTTCTACTAGCAAAAATAAAATTTAACTGAAATAATTTCAAATAAATTATATTTTTAATAGTAAAAATATAAACTTAGCGATGAAAATATTTTCCGATATGATTTCACTGAAATGTCAGTGAACATATATTTTCACTTTCACTGTAATATATACAAGTCATATTTATTTATTTTTTAAATCTTACATTGTAACCTGACAGGCGTAAGCCTAATATGTTACAACGAGGTAAATATGTAACAATCGGGTAAGGCAATCATGCATAATATTATAAATACCTACAAATAATTATTAACCACAGAGTGAATTTAATAATAGCGCAATTGTATAAAGGTTCGAACCCGCTACCTCAGAGTTACTAGTCTGATACATTACGGACTGCACTATTCCGTCCTTGTGTTTTGATTTATATATTTGACATACTCTTGCTATGGCTAATATGCTTGAGCTAACCCGTGCAGAATTTTCATGCTCGTTTTTATACCGTTGGCGTCTGAGAGGCTAGGACGCGGAATAAGCATTGTAAAGGGCAATGAATTAAAAAGTCGGAATTTAAATTAACTTTGGGTCTGAATAAAAAGCAAATCTCGGTCAGAATTTTATTAACAGCCTGGTCATAATTATAGTATTCAGGGTCAGGATAAATATTAAATGGTTAGAATAAAAATATCTTATAGTCAGAATAAAAATATAGGACGATCAGAATTGAAATAACGAATGGTCATAATT
Source organism: Plectrocnemia conspersa (assembly GCF_051122295.1). Lineage (NCBI taxonomy): Eukaryota > Metazoa > Arthropoda > Insecta > Trichoptera > Polycentropodidae > Plectrocnemia > Plectrocnemia conspersa. Next base: position 29,059,458 of record NW_028277177.1, on the reverse strand, counting down.
ATATTATTCAGGGTCAGAATAAATATCAAATGGTTAGAATAAGAATAGCATATGGTCAGAATAAAAATATAGGACGATCAGTATTAAAATAATGAATGATCATAGTTGTATTATTTAGAATTAAGAACCCTTATGACGAAAACATAATGTATCAAGTATCAAGTGATCGGTAATAATGCTAATATCATATACGCTTTTATAATATAGAAATGCTTAAAGCGCAACAAATTTGCCAGGATGTGGATATTTCCGTTCATATTTTTATTACTATTATTGAATCACAAGATCATAACAGTATACACAATACAATCATAATGATTGAAACCAGCATCGCTAAAGACGTCATGCTGAAAGATCGCAATAATTTCTCGACAGGGTCTGACGCAATATTCTACCTAATCAACGAAATAGGTACTTATGTATTATTTTTATGTTTATAAATAACTAGTTTTTACTCGTCTTTTCTATCACCCAGTTATGATATTATGCGACGTTTTCTGTTTAACTATTTTTATAGATGTTTCTCTCTTGACATTGCGATTATGAGGGAAGCATTAATTCAGTCTTATTGAGCGACTGTCTTGTCATAGCGAAAGCTAGACGAACGAAAAAAAACAAATCAATGTGAATCTGGAAATACGTTTGTCTTTAAATCTGCTTTAGGCAAACAATATACAAGGAACCGTTGTGGTCAGCAGCACAATAGGTCTACTAACATTGGGGGTTATTATTCTGATTACGCGTCAAACTGAGTGCATTCTTCACCAACATCTAAAAAGCGGCTGTTTTAAGAACGTTAACGAAGACGTCGGACCACGGCACTTTTATGGGAGAAAAAGATTTGAACTGCTTGACCCGCCAATTAACCTTGCCTCCTTCGTCACGAATCCACATTAAATCGTTCAATTCGAACCCTTTCCTCTTTCATCTGATGGATTACCCTCTGGCACATATGCCTCGTTAAATCAATTATTGTTATTTAAACGGTTAATTAAAAAGTAAGACATGAAACTGCATCATTGAGACTTTTACACTCGACTACTTATATTCCAGACAGACGCTATAAAAGTATTCTTATTATTGTAAATCTATCGTTATAACTCAATAGGCGCGAAATCAATGTGTTAACAGCGCGTGTGTAACAATATTCCGACAAATAATCAATGCTTATGTTTTGGTTTTAATTGTAATAAATAATTTTTAATATAATTTTAATTCACAATTAATTATTCAATTTTATACAGTTTTAATCTTTTACGGAGCTATTATTAGTTTGGTTTTTACATATACCAATCTATAGATATGAATCGGGCGGTGGTTTTGAATACAAAAATGGACGTAGTGGACGAGTACTAGAAGAGCTGATGTAAGCGTTTCCAAGCTCTCGGGAATATTTCTTGTGAGCGATTTTGACAAATAGAGAAAATGTTTATTTCGACCAATTAGGCCGCATAGTTAATCTCCGCTCCCTAATAAACGCCACTGTAATGGCAATTTTTATCTCTAAGATAGCTATTCAATGTTGCTAGATTAAAAAAAATGTACTGCAGACGAAAACTTATTTCAGTAAAATCAAATATGTTTTAATCGAATGTATATAATGTTTGAAACAAATTTGAAATACACAAATTTGATTTGCATATAAATTGAATAACTACAAATAAACTAGCCACGATTATTGAATTGATTAAAATAAAATCTTTGCGAATTAAAACAACAAATACAAAAACGTAGGACGAACTTTAAAAAAAAATTTGCGACGCACGCCTGTTTTTTGAGATTAAACAATAATAAAAGATGGACCTTCGCAACATTTCGTTCAATGAACGAATTCTGTGAATTTCGGTCATAGTAGATACGGCCAATAAACATTTTATTTACAAATGTTTATCGAAGGGTTAAAAGCATTTTTTTGGTTAAGAAGAAGCGTCTCATTGTCTCGCATTTCAAAACAAAATAAAAGCGCATTCGACAATAAGGCCTTGGATTTTGGAGCGGCACAAGTATATACTTTGGATTTGGAGCAGCACAAAAAATATTTTTTTAAATAAATAAACTGCAATACAAATTTTCATAATCTATAATTTTAATGTCGTTTAATTGTTCCTGGTATTTTTTTATATTACTGTATTTTTGTATTATAATATTTTTAATATATTTCATCTTTTCTTGTCAATAAATTTGTTTTAAAATTTGCAAACAAAAATAAAAATATAATTATTGTAACTTTTTTGTGCATTTCATTACCTATTTCTTAACCAGAAAACTATATTTATTAGCAAAGAAAATATAAATTATTTTACCATGAATATTATAATATACAATATATTAATAAGAAATGAAATTAGATATTTTTTTGGCATCATTATAAACAAATATTTTTTTTTTCAATATAAAAACTTAAAACCGGTTAACCGGTTTTTGATTTGTAACAAAATCGAAAACCGTTTTTTTACGGTTTTTTGGAAGCCATATTGTGCTTGTAAGATTGATATATTTTAATAGTTAATTCATACTGCGCCTTTTTTAAATGAAGCTTTCTGATACGACTGTGTAGTTAACAAAAAAATAACTTTCAGAAAATTCTGATTTCACAACGCTACATTTTTTTGGGAATATTTAAAATGAAACTTATTTTAATGTTAATAAGCCTTGATTTTTTATAGAATTACAGAACAATGTTCGATTAAAATTATTATTATATGAAACATAAATAATAAAAGTTAAGTTATTTTACGGTTACATAATAAAGTTATGTACTTTTTTGCTAAAAGATATCTATATATGTATATTCAAAAGCTGTGTAAAATACATTCTTATTATTTTATTTTATGATCGATTAATCGAATTCTAAAGCATTTTTATAAAATAAATAAATATTAATTAAAAATTGAAAAGAAAAAATTGAGCCATCATTTTTGAAATTAGCTATTCATAAATTGGCTTGCAATAAACACCTTTAACCCAGAAACTACAACACAGAATGTTTTTAATAAATTAAGAGTTTAAAAAAATAAGGTATAACCACGTAATGTCTGAAATATAAATAAATCTTTACAGGTTTGTTTTTAATTCTGAGAAATAAAATATAATATGCATTAGAATAATAAACTATTACTAAAAATTAATTGAATTAAACACAAAAAAACCTAATGGGTCCTATGAAAAATATGGACATATGCGACACACAGGTTTAACGCCAAGCGAAATCCTTCATATCTGCAGGCACCGGTTTAACGCTAAGTTCGAATATCCCACACATGAATTAGCGGTATTTACTCAATGATATTAAAAGTAAAATATTCTTGACAATCGAACGATCACATAAGTTCAGAATTCTCGTTTTAAATTTCCAAATATATTTTATAAAATGTCCCTTTTAATTTAAGTCAGTGCACAAAATTTACATGGTCGCTAAGAACATGAATCATTTTAGAAATAAATTAAATTTAAAAATCCATTCAGAGCAAGTCAAGAATTATAATAAATAAAACATACTTAGAAGGGACAATAAGATAATACATTTTGACAAACCAATACTGCTTTGAGATATTTTGTGCACTGCCTGTTAAAAATAAATAGACTTACCGTCTTCGCAGAAAGCTATAAAGTCCCCATCAGTCATGGGACAAGCTTTGCTGCCGTACCACTCCAGTTTGAATTGACCGTCTTCTTGATGTTGGCATTTGAGGATCGCCGGTATCGCCGGCGGATCCTCTTCATCCTTGACTGGCTGATTTTCGGTAGGGGCTTCCTCATTATTCTCCGACATGTTAGACGGAACTGCGTAAAACAGTTACATCTAATAAAAAATGTCGTCTTCCATGACGAGACGGAGATTTGCAGAATCAGACGCCAGCCAGGCGCCTGCGGCCTGTGCCGCCAAGCTCCTGGCGAGCTTTGTTGCCAATCACCTGAAAACAATCATCATATATGAAGCCGATTTATAAAGGTAAAACAATTCAATTCATGGAATCGAAAAACACTTTTAATTGCAAATGTCTACGTTTGATATCATTGATAAGCAAAAAATTTAAATTGTAAAATTTGACATAAATATTGCTAAAAAGGTTGTGTTCTGTTTGCATTTTAACATATTTGTTGTAAAATCCATTTATTTTCTAGTGATAACACAATCGTAATACATATGTCGAGTTAATTATTGATTTTAATGTGCAATGCAAATCAATATACGATAAATATTATGCAAACAATACTGCCATAGTCGTATCGGATATAATTTGTTTTAAATTAAGGCATTAAAAAACTATATAGGTTTATTACTTACCCTCTTCCATATGCGACATTTAAGTCAATACGTTCGATTTTATAATCTGATTTATTAGTAAAAAATACTCACCGATGTGCTTTAATTAATCTCCATTAGCATTAAAAACACTAACTCGCTTAAAACTACAAATCAAATGTAAATTTGATCACAGCAAAAAAATTCGGCGTTTGACACTTCCATAAACACGTTCATGACAGAATTTGGCCTTAGCATTAAAATATTTGACCATTTTTATTATAATGTTTATCATACATAAATAAAACATTTGTATAAAAAACATGAATAAAATATTATATTTATAAAAAATACTTAAAAAACATTATTGTTGCAATGTTTTTAAAAAAATAATATGACAAATAACACCAGAGTTTCTCTGTCATTATCTAGGTCATCTTAGGCGGAATGGCATTGATTTCCTGTCTAATTTTTCTTTTAAATCTTCGATTCAATGAGGACATTATTTAAAGACATTAAATCTGGTGACTACCAATCACCTAAGATCTTACTAAATAGATCAAACGTTAAAAACGTACATGTTCCGTATCCACATCATCTACGTTTTAGCACAGATGCATTTTAACCGAGCATAAAGAAAAAGGCAAAGGTAAACCAACTTCTTCCACATCGCCTTTGAAATATGGGAGATCTATATGCCCCATTCTGTAGTATTACTCTACATTATAAGTTCTCAAAGTGGGGAATATCGCCCACTGGTGGACAATGAACGAATTTTTGAGAGTAATGCTGGCTTCAGAGGAATTTGGTAGACGATGGAGGACTCATGGAGGGCGACAAAGACGTCTAAACACTTTTTTGCAATGTTTTAGGCATCTTGTATTCATTATGAAGTAAATATCTTTCGCATAAAAAATAATGCGTTTTAAGATATTTTAAAAGTGGCTACTGTAATCGTTTTTTCCAGGTTTCTATAGATTAGTAACTAATTTTGACTTTCTTTTGAAATTGCAAATACTATTTTTATTAATAGCAGTTCTTATTTTTATGAGTAGAAAATATTTAATATACATAGTAAATATTTATTCGAAATATCAAATATTTCATATAAATAGCATTTTTAATTGAATAAGTAACACTATATAAATAGCAAAAAATATATTCTTTTTATTCGATGTTAGTCGATAATATTAGTGAGAATATTATGTAAAAGTGTGCAATTTTTGTTCTATTTTAATAAATAATTTTAATCTTAAGTTGTTTTATTTGCGAACTTGTTATTTGAAAATCTGAAATTGCACAAGTTACATGAATATTTTTATGAAATTAAAATAATATATATATATAGACATTGCTACGCTTACAATTTATTATTAAATTAGATAGAAATAAAGTTTTTCAAAGGTAGGCGATGAAAAAAGTCGTTGAAAAGTGGGCGATGAAACATTATGTTGTTGAAAAGTGGACAAAGAGTCAATTATGTTTGAGAATCTATGCTTTACATTTTGCATACATCAAAGGAGTGTAAGATTTTTTTACTATTATCTATCACAGTGGTCGCCAAACTTATTGGCCGAAGAGCCAAATATGTACATTACAATGATTTAAAAAAGTTATGAGAGCCAAATCTGTTTTTTAATTTAGTAAACCTTTATTATAATTTTAGTTGATAAACAATAATATGAAAGTAAGGTATCCATAAATTTAAATCATGACAATGACTAACAAACATTTAATGCTAACAATGTCCTTGGATCTCCTTGGAAAGTTTCAGTAAGTCAGGTTTATATGTTGTTGTTTTTAATTTTAGGCATGATTCCAGGTTCTCGTCAATAAGAAGACTTCTCAGTTTACTCTTGATGAAGTTCATGCTTGAAAAGGATTGTTCGCATAAATATGTAGAACCAAAAAGGAAAAGAACAGCAAACGCAAGTTTTTTCAGCTGATCGTAAGAGTCAGGAATACTATTCCAGACGTTGAAAATGATCATGTCTTCATTCTCCAGGTCTTTCAAAGCAGACCACTTGTGTTGTGAACTAAGATCACATTCGTTCTTCTCCAATATTTCCAAATCAATACAAAGACGTTGAAATTTAGAGCTCCATATTTCCTTGTTTTTTAAATCCTGCAATTATATTTCAATGTTACCAATGTCAATGCCAAAAGGAGAAAATTTCAATTCAGTTATTGTAGCATTAAGAGGATTTTTGACGAATGCTAAGGTCGCTTTGCTGTTTTTAAACTCCTGAAATCTGCTGAGAAATGCTTCCCTCATATTTAAAATAGTTGTTTTGAAATGGTGTTTGTCAATAGAGGAATTATTTTCTTGGCGATGCTTCAGCAGGCTCAGAAAGTGAAACAATGTTTCCCTTTCAAAATCTTGAGTAAAAAGGGATAATTTGTTTTCGAATGAAATGTCTTCTTCTAACATCGAAAAAATTGTGTTTCCTTTCCCGTGTAGTTTACGGTATGCAGCTTTAGATGAGACGTAACGTCTACCATGAAATGAAAGTTTTGGATCCTGATTGTCTGTAAGTTCTGGATAGTGAACACCCTTCTCAAGGAGAAATGCTTCAATTTCTGGCAATAGGGACGCGAAACGTTTTAAAACGTTTCCTCTTGATAACCATCGAACCTCGTTATGAAGCAGAAGATCAGGACATAAGGACACTCGACCAGAATTAGCGCCCGGGCCAGTAGATATTTGTGCCAGAGCCGCACTCAAGGAGCCAAAGAGCCGCATGCGGCTCCGGAGCCGCACTTTGCCGACCCCTGATCTATCACAACATTTTGCTATTGTTTTACGTTATTATTTTCAGGGCCAGCCCGAAGGGTAAACGCTCGGGGCAGCAATTACTCTGAATGGGGGCGCCATTTGATTATATTTAACATGGTGTTGGAAGTTTGTATAAGCATAAGCAGCGCCGGAAAACTAGAAAGCAAAATGGTCATCTGGCATTTTTTATTTATTTAGGGGTGCTGCGAGAGCTAAAAAAATGACGTCTCAAAATTTTTTTTCGTATAAAAATATCTGAGATGACATTTTTTTACATCACGCCATTTTTAAATGTACAAAATCTTCCGAGATTACTTTTTTTAGAATCCGAGGCGCTGAATATTCTCGATTAGCCTTGGTCATTAAAATAATGTAATTTTGCGCTTAAATTCTATCTAGGATACCTGAGATTCTATAAGACAATGGCAATCTTTGATTCTAATGGATCCTAAAAACAATCGGTGATGAATGAAGCCCCCAATAAATTACCTAAAGGTAGGCTTATTATATTTATGAAACTCTAAGCAAGGACAGCTGAAAAAAGGTAATTTTAAAAAATTTGGGATGCTGAGATGTGTTAGATAAGAATGCAGGATGTTAAAGAAAAGATCAACTTTGAGATTTTGAGAAACTGGGATGTGTTAGATAAGAATGCAGGAGTTAAAGAAAAGATCAACTTTGAGATTTTGAGAAACTGGGACAGATAGTATGAAATCGGGATAAACCAGATGATACCGGGACCGATTTGTAAAACCAGTATCAATGCGATGGTATGAAGCCGGGACAATTACGGTAAAAACGGGACGCACTGTTAGCCTACATAAACGTAGCTGATATTAAAATACCCATACTCTGTTAAATAATTTAAAAATTGCAATAAAAGGATATATACATACGTATATGTCAAAAATCTGGTTGATGCGAATCAATAAAATATCTATTTGATACTTTCCGACCCATTGAGCTATCATCACTGATCACCATTACCGCTACTGTCAGCATCGTCAAGGTCAAGCTATTGAGTGGTTGTAGTAGCATATTGAGATTGTATATTTTATTCGTATAAATTTGCTTAATTTTCGGTATCCATCCGGTATAGCGTAACTGTAACGCGAGAATATTTATTATATTCATTTATTTTCCGAATCTCTTAATGAATATATTATTTTAAACTAAAACAATCTTTCGAATATTTTAAACATCTCATATATTGATTTATAATTTTTATGAACAGAATTGTAAAAGTTTCCAACATTACTTTTTTCAATAACAGTAAGTTAAAATGAATATAATAAAACGCATTTACTGGTATGTAAAAATAAATAAATAATAGCTGTATTCCATATTTACAATTATTATCTTCATGTTCAAAATATATAACGTTACGGCCAAAAATATCACTTCTTTGACAGTATGTTTATGTCATTCGCAACTATTTTGTCTAAGTTGAAGCGATACGATGTCATTTCTAGTTAATTTAAAAATTGGTAAAATAAAACACTTATACGTCTCTAATTTAAATCATGTTTTATGTTATGATATTATAAAAATATTATTGAAGTGCATAAGTTGGTCATATACTCATACTTCCCTTTCTAATTGTAACAAATATTAACTTTGTAGAACCAAGCATTGAAAGCAACGATGGAACGTTTAATACCGTCGACATTAAACAGTGTTATATTAAGGTAAACTTGCTAAACGTAATTGAATTAAATATTTAAGATTGAAATGTTATTATTTTTGTAAAGAAAGAAGATATAAAAATAGAATATAACAATAGCGGCGATGAAGCACGCGATGATGATGACATGATTGAAACAGGTTAGACGTTATATGTATGAGTATACTATTATATTTTACTTATTGTTTCATTTACCTACACAGAGACCCACGATGTTAAAGATGTATTTATTGCAAATACTATTGTCATGGACAGCTCTAAACGGCCTTCAAATATTCATATAAAAGCACAAGTAATTATTAATAATTTGCTATTATTTCCCAGGTAAAAATACATGTAATATTTTTTTTAGATAGGAGAAAGAGAAAAACCTTTAGATGATGAGGATAGTAAGGAGCCTCTAATTCAACATCTAAACGTACATTCAGATATGATTAAGTGTAAATATGAAGAAGATGTAAAAGAATCCATCTCAACTCATATCTCGGGGCAAAATGAATTATGTAAAACTAAATACGATTGTAACGTTTGTGGAAAAGAATTTAATTATAAAAATGTTCTTTCTCGTCATATGGACGTTCATAACAATATTCGTGACTTTGAATGTAGTGTATGCGGAAAAGCATTCAAAAGCAAAGGATGCCTAACAAGACATGTGACTATTCACATTGATTCTTGTAGTTTTGAATGTAGCGTATGCGAAGAAACATTTAAAACTAATACATCTCTTATGGAACATATGCTTATTCATAGCGATCCATATCTTTTTGAATGCAACATATGTACGAAAACATTTAAAAAAAAGAGTGCACTATCACAACATATGATTTTGCACGGTGACTCATGTTTTAAATGCGACAAATGTAGTCGAGTATTTAAAGATAAAAAATATCTTGTACGACACATAAAACTACACACAGATTCATTCGATTTTGCGTGTAGTAGATGTGGAAAAGCATTCAAAACTAATAGATCTCTAACAAAACACATGCATATTCATAGTGACTCGTTTAATTTTGAATGCGACAAATGCGGTATAGCGTTTAAATATAAAAAACATATTTCACGACATATGTTAAAGCATTTAGATTCCTATGGCTTTCAATGTAGCGAATGTGGGAGAGCATTCAAAACTAGATCGTATCTTTCAAAGCACATGAATATACATTTAAAAAATAAGAGTGTAAAAACACAAAAAATAAAAATAGCTCTTGAAAAGCACGAGGGCGTTGATTCTGAGACTTTTACTTTTGAATGTGAGAAATGTGGTAAATTATACTCTTATAAGACTGAAAATGACATTTTAAAGCATATATGCACTTTAAGCGACTCTTATGACTTTCAATGTAGCATTTGTGGAAAAACATTTAAAAGTAAACGTTACTTTTTAAAGCATATGAGAATTCACGCAAAAAAATTGCGCAAGCTAAGCTAAATGAAACTTTTGTAATAGTATATATTTTATTTAAAATACATAAATATAATAGGTAATGATAATATTAATAAAAGCAAAACATATACTTTTTAAAAAGATTTTAATTTTAAATCCATTCCACATCTTAACTCTGTCCATATATTGTGTTATTAGGAATAGAGATTGCAATACTGGTAATACCTCTATTGGGGCAAAAGTCGATCTTCGGTACTACCAGTATTGCATGGAAACAAAAAAATTTTTTAAATCTGTACATTTTATTTGCTAAAAACGGTATCTCCTGATTTAGAACTACTAAGTAAAAGATCGACCTAAGGAATGTTATCGGCGTAGAATATTAATGTAAAAATGTATTATGCAGTATTTACGTATTTATAAGTTCTATAATATTTACATAAACATTTACTAACAAAATTTAATTTATGTTACTTTTAATTTGAGTAGAAATATAAAAGTATACTTTTGAAAATAAAAATTATTGGGATATCCTAAAATAAGTTCTAAATCACATGAATCTATTTTTAGAAAAAAATATGTTGCGTTTTGAACAAACAATTTACAATTTTTTATGCACTCCTTTCTCACAAAGTTTTTTCGGAAAATATAACTGACCAAAAAATTCATAGTAATAAATTGGTGAGTGGTGCTCTGACCTCTGGTGTAAAAAAATAGGAGGCATCCAGAAGAGGTCGATCAAAGATTATGATTTTCTACTTATTGATCCAAAAGATTTGGAAAGTTTTGTTGTATTTTGATGCTTTTCTGTGTATACGTTGAGTACTTACATTACACGGATGTTGTGTGTTTTCATTACACTCCGATTAATCTGACATATTTGACATGAGCTATAAATAATGAAAATTTGTTATTACTGCTTTTAAATAATAATTTCAAATGTAAATATAAAAAGTATTTACTTCGCAATTGCAATAATTTTCGTTTGATTCCGATTCGAACATTTCAATTTCATCTTCGTTATCCGAGAGAAATTATACACCTTAAAATTCAAGATATGATTCATCAGAATCATTATATCTTTCGGCTATCGCTATAAATATTATTTAAAGTAAAGTTAGTTTATATTAAAATTACTTAACGAAGTAAAAATATAAAATATCCGTATTAAGTTGAAAATTAATTGAGAAGTGCAGAAATATTTTGCTTCAACGTAAATCTTCCGATGACAGGCAAACAAATACTGACGCACAATTGAAACGCCGTCTGATGCGTGGGTCATAGAGAGTCAGAGAGTGAGGCATCTTGCCATAGTTTTCTCGCTTTGTCACACGTACTTGTGCATCTCGCTCACACACCTGCAAGCGAATCCGTGCGAGAGAAAAAGAGATGTACTCACCCATGTCTCTCTTGCAAAATTCTATGACAAATCAGTATAGCATGGGTGCGTGAAAGTTATAGAAACGAATTATAAAATACTGAACTTTATGTTCGGTATTACATTAGAGCAAGAAAAATTAAGTTTTTTTTATAAATTTAAAATATTTATATATAAGATTTTATTAAAGTATTTTTTAAATTACGCTTAAAACTTTTGAGCTACGTGAAATATATAATGTTTGGACCAAAAAAATCTACTATTTGTTTTGACGTTTTATATGTCTGACGTCTATGGATTACAATGGCATTTCCACATTATTTTAAAACCGGTATTATGTTTGATAAGTAATATTATTGTTTATATCACTATTTTTCAAACGTTTGTACCCAATTATTCTTTGTAGAACCAAATTTTGAAGACGTTGCCGAAATATTGGATCCAGTTGAAACAAAATGTATAATTAAGGTTAGTAAAAGAAACATTAATAGAATTTGTAAATTCCAAAGATTCATATATTGCTTGTTTTTAAGAAAGAAGATGTGAAAATAGAATATGATAGCACTGAAGATTTTGATGCAGACAAAATAGAGGATATGTTTGAAACAGGTTTGAGATATATTCACATGTACTTAACAGTGGCTGTTTTATTATCTAATTTATTACTTAAATAATTTAATTATAATGTTGCCGTTTATTGATATTTATATTTTATTGACAATCATTTATCTGCTACTAGATTTTTCAATTCTCACCTTTTATAATTAATTTCGTTGACCGGTAAATTATATATCTGTTATGTTTGAAATCTGTTTTGCCTTTATCCTACGCGATAGCGCAAGTTGGTACTTGTTGGTTGCATTAAATGTTGTTGTTTATTAATTTCTGTTTAATCTACATTTTCAGATACTCATGATGTGAAAGATATACTTATTACCATGAATACTACTGCCACATTTTCAAGTCAACTGTCAAATGTTATTAATAAAGTAATTATTCAATCGATTAAGTTTAATATATATATTTATTTATAATTTCTTGTTGATTAAATAAAATAAAATATATTTTAGGCACGAAGAAAAAAAAAACGTGGGAGACCATCGGGCGATATTCAAGATTATGCTGATGGATTTAAATGTAGCGTATGCGAAAAATCATTTAAAACTAAAATTTACTTGAAAAGACACATAATTATTCACAATAATTCTGCTAATTTTGATTGTAGCATATGTAAAAAATCATTTAAAACCAAAAATTACCTTACACAACATACGCGTATCCATAATGATGCTCGTTATTTTGATTGTAATCAGTGTGGAAAAGCATTTACAACTAAGGGTGTTCTTACACGTCATATGATGGTCCATGCAAAATCATGCGAATTTGTATGTAGCGAATGTGGAAAAGCATTCAAATCAAACGTTTATCTCAAACAACATATGATTGTTCATAAAGATTCTTATAATTTTGAATGTGGTATATGCAAAAAAGAATTTAAAACTAAAAATTATCTCACACGGCATTTGGTTACTCATAGTAAGAGTTTAGATTTTGAATGTGTTGAATGTGGAAAAGCATTCATAACCAAAAGTCTACTTACTCGTCATATGGGGCTTCATTTCAATTCACGCGAATTTGAATGTAGCATCTGTAAAAAAGCATTTAGAACAAACTTAAAACTCAAACAGCATATGATTGTTCATGATGAATCTTATAATTTTGATTGTGGCGTATGCAAAAAATCATTCAAAACCAAAGATTATCTAAGACGGCATTTGCGTATCCATTATAATGCTTTTTATTTTTATTGTAATAATTGTGAAAGAACGTTCAGAACAAAAGGTGACATTTCACGTCATATGGCGATTCATACAAATTCACATGAATTTGAATGTAGCGAATGTCCTAAAACATTCAAAACTAACAGATATTTTACAATACATATGCAAAAACATATTTACTCTAATCATTTTGAATGTGACAACTGCGGTGAAGTATTTAAAAATAAAAAATATATAAAACGGCACATATTAAAGCATTTAATATAGATTTTCATAGCTTTCATATGAGAGAGCATTTAAAACAAGATATTATCTTTTAAAGCACATGAATATTCATTCAAAAATCAAGGTTGTAAATACACTATAAATTTGAAAAACTTTTTATAGGGGTATTTATAGTGATTTTTTAAATTTTGTGTGACAAATAGGGTATCTAGTATCTAAGAATAAAAATTATATTTGAATACAGGTCTGTATTATATGATATATTTATTCTGTATATTCACAGCTATCAGTGATTTTCCATCTATACACTGCCTTCGCCATTTTGCCGTGTTTCGTTTTAATTCTGTTGTATGTAACACAGGACTTTCGTGAAAGTGAGAAGCTGGATGGCTTCTTAAAGGAGTTCACTAGTTTCTAAGTGCCGACGTCACTTTTTATCCACCTTTCTTTTCAGACGGCTTAAATTGTGGTATCTTTCATTCTCTCTGTCCTTCGTGGTACGGCGGCAGTCGACCACACGCTGGAGTTCGCCGTTAACAGTGTGGGAGAGTGAGGGACCTCTTTCGAGCTTGAAACCCCAAGCTCTTGAGAGGAAGTAAACTCTGTGAACACCCAACCGAAGTAGCATCCTTTGGACTACCAATGACGAGTAAAGCATTGCATTTCAACGCAAGCTGGCCAACTGGCTCGCCCCCTAGGGAACCGAGGGCTAAAGCTGAAACTGAGGCAACACAAAAAGTGATGTAACAAGGATGAAGAGCACCGAAATGCAATGCAAATGTAATGCAAGTGCAATGCAGATAGTCAGGGGAATGTTTCCCAGCGCGCTCGGGAGAAATACTACTGAGACTCCGATAAATAACGTAGTACTACGGGGGGTGGATCCCGCTCATTTGGCCGTCAAAAGCTGGACTCGTATGGGCCATGTACCTGTAACGGCAGTGGTTTGAGCAATGGATGCCAAAGTAGTCACTCGCTGTCGTCATGGTGGTTTTCTGGATTTGGGCAGTGGGCAGTGTCTTAAGATCCTTGTGGATCGGTAATTGTTTTTTTAATGCAATCCCCCTTATGCTTCAGCATCGATTAAATCTGAGGTTTTATATGTACCAGTACAAGAATGTCATTTGAGGGCCAAAAAAGTACATGACATTTAATGAAATACGAATATGAATTTTATTGAAATCGAAATATTAAAAAAGACCTCTGACTGGCCAACTTTTTCCCTCATCCCCCCGTGTAAAAATCTAAAATGACGTCCCTGATTCTAAACCATAAATACTCGAGTTATCCCCCAAAGGAAATATTTTTTAAAACATGTCATTTCAGTGAAATAATATCGGAATACATATAAGTATATATTTTTATCAGTGAAAATATAATTTATCTGGTAAAATTATACGATTTCAACTTTTCCATACGTAGTAATATATGCATTTATATGCTTAACATTGTTTACATGCAATGTATAAATGTTTACAGTGAATGTGTATTTTTCAGTGAAGTTCTATTTTTTTCTAGTGAAGTCCAAATTGTATTTCTACTATAGAAAATATAATTGAACTAATAGGCGCCATTGAAATTATATGTTCATCTAAAATGTCTATGAAACTCAATTTGACACTCAGGAAACGTCCATTTGCTGTACAAACTAAAACCTAACCTTTTGTTTTAGAACTTTTAGAAGTCCAAAATATAAACTAAGCCAACTCATTTCTCAGGGTAATATAAGCTGAAGAAGTACAGACAGACGTCGCATATTGCTCCATAGTTTGTCTGCACTTCAACTTAAGAATATGCTAGCTATCCTTACTGATATTACTACTGACTTCTGGGAGTGTTGGTTCAAGTATATTCAAACTAAATTTTGGTCAATAGGAGGGCGCAAAAACAATTATCACTTCTCAGAAGTAAAAAATTTACATCAAAAGCAATGAAATCGTGTTGGCGCCGTTGCAGTGGGAACACTCGGTATTGAGCGGAAATATTAAAAAAATGGCAACTGACTGAAAGGTGAAACGTTATTTACTGAATTAAAAGGATTTTTCGACGTAAAAGCTATACCCTTGACTAATATCATCTCCGTTGCTACTGACGGTGCTCCGGCAATGGTAGGACGACACCGAGGCTTACTGGCATACTTAAAACAAGCTATACCTAATGTATTATTGGTACATTGTGTCATTCATCGACATCACTTGGTCGCAAAAAACCGTAGTGAATGTTTGCACGAATTACTACCTTATGTCATTAGAGCAGTTGATAAAATCAAAAGGAATGCCTTAAATGAGATTATTTGCTCAACTTTGTTTGAAAAATGATGATGACTTATGACTATAATCGTTTACTACTTAACACAGAAGTACGTTGGTTATCTAAAAGTGCATGTTTGGATCGCTTCTATTCGCTTTTTGATTCAGTGTTGGAATTCCTGGAGAGTAAAGACAATGATTTGCGTCACAATTTAAATATCTCAAAAAATGACATCGCTTATATGACTAATTTATTTGCCAGATATAACGAGACTAATTTGAAACTACAAGGTGACACATTAAATTTAATCAAAACTAAAAGTGTAATATCTGCGTTTGTTGCAAAACTTTTGCTGTACAAACAAAACTAGGGAAGAGGAGAATATTCTGTTTCCAAATCTTTCAAAATTTCAAAATCTCTATTTTGAAGATTTGTTTGCTTATTGTCAACACTTAACGTCGCTTCATTTGAACCTTAACCAAAGATTTGAAGACATTCTTCACTTGGATATTCCCGACTGGGTTTTGAACCCTTTTGCAAGTAGCCAAACTCAGAGCACAAATACAGATGAATACATACTAATACAGGGGCAACTTATTGAATTATCCACAAATTAGGAGCTGAAACCAAAGCTTAAACAAGGATACGACAACGTTATGGTTACAAAAACATCCCAATTTTATATCTAGCATTATGGGTTATTGTACAGTAGCTGTTGATTGCTTTTCCGTCTTCCTATTTGCTAGAACGTGGATTCTGTGTCGTTATGAGCCTCATCACAAAAAAAGAAACCGACTAGAAATTAGTACTCGTGGGGATTTGCGGTTGCTACTCATAAACATTGAGCCGGACATAAATACACTCATAACATCCCATCAGGTTCATCCAATTCATTTAGTTTTTTTTTTTGTATTTTAAAACAAAAGTTATAATTTTAATAAATACTTCTTCAACAAAATGTTTTATTTATATTTTATTTTTACGTCACCATTTACCATTCAAGCCATCAAAGCTAAATTTGTAATTTTTCTATTATGCATTTATTGTTTTTCACCCAGGGTCCGTGGGCCAAAAGAGTTTGGGAACCACTGATCTAAATGGAATGATACAAAAAACGACATTAATTTCTATATAACCTAATATAATGAACAAAATGGCGTGGTTCTTATTAGGTTATATTATAATGCCATTCAAGTAAACTCTTGCAAATAAAACTTTTCTAAAAAACTAATAACGTTTTGGTATGTGTAAATTTAAAAATTTTAATTTACACATACCAAAACGTTATTATGCCTGTGGGTTCCGACACCGAAAATTGAGTTTGTAGCTACGTTGACTTTTAATAAGGATCCGCTTTTTATTTCCTCCTCAATTTTTTTGAATAAAAATTTTCGAGATGGATTTGTACAAACGTTCCATAGAAATATATCTTCCCCGAACATACATTTCAGAGATGGCCTTTTTATTTTTAGTGTCCTCTTGCTATATTCAAAATCACCTTAATAGCCTAATTTTCGAGTTTTTTTCAAAAGCTTTTTCTACAAAACTTGCCAAGTGATTTAAGGAGTATCTAAAATTATACTTTCAAATTGGTAAAACTTGTACCGTCCTTTATTATTTTAAAATAAAAAGAGAAGGATGATGTTAAACCAGGTTTTCTTAACCCAACAATAATTAATGGATTCATCAATAAATCAGGACAATCTAGCAGCGAAAATATGTTACTAATATGCAAAATCATATTATTATTTTTTATCCAATTTATTAAAAACTAGCAATTAAATTATATATCAAAGTTTATGTATAAACTAAATGCAAATATTTGTAAATGTAATTAATGTATTCATTATTTATAAATATAATAATAATATTTTTAATTATAAATATTATATAATGAATTTACATATTTATAAATATTATAATATTGAAAACGTTGTTTTTATTACAATTTTTACAAATCTGGATCAAATATTAAACAAATTTCATTCCACGCGATATTTTTTAGTTTCTTGTCCATAAACATTTAACATTTTGTTCCAAAAACGGGCTTATCAATGATATTAACGACTCGCTATTGAATTACACGCTCGCTTGTGATACGTCTCTAAAATAAATATATAACGTGTGAATGATTGATTAGATACCTTTATCTTATTTTAACGATAAGCAATTGATACATTGATTGAACGACTTCTTTGTTTTATTTGCTAATGTAGCTTTCATTAATTACGTCACAGGTTAAGGGGGGAAGGGGGTCAGCAGAATTATGATAGAGGGGGTAAAGTGGTCTTTTAAAAATGTGACATCACGAATTTGAATTTGTTCATAAGGAAGCCTAATACATTTTTACTATTTTTTTTTATAAAACAGTTTTCCTAAGACAGAAATGTGATATATAATTCACTAAGCTTCAATATGTCAGCGAGTGATTTATTAACAATATATGCTTATGAATATTGAGTACATCTTATATTAATATTATACAGAACTAGGAAATTATTCAGCAACATCGCTTCCACACAAATTCATATCTTATACTATATATGATATTGCTGCCCTTGTAAATCAAAATAATTTTGCTTATGTAACGTGACGTAATAAGGAGGGGAGAGGGGTATGGAATGGTGTGACACATTGAGATATAGGGGGGAGTTAAAGCACCACGAAAAACCTGTGACATCATTTATGAAAGCCGCCTAAAGAGTATAGGTGTAGGTCCAGTTCGCTTCTGTGGCCGTTCGTTAGCAATGACTAAAAACGTCATTTGTTTTCATCTGCATTTTGGTTTAGGAGATGGGCTCTTTATATTCGCCTCGTGACTGATAGCATAATAACATCCAATGATTTTTTTTCTAATAATTTATACTTCTTTAGTATATTTTGTTTCAGTTGCTTTTAACTTAATAAAAAAATATATTAAGTGTTTTTATACTTAGCACTAGCACACAAAGGTCGGCACCAGCTTATTTAGCGCTTCAGATAAAATTAAATTGCCCCCCATCTCCCAAATATTATCAACCTATTACATGTGCTGATATACATAAAATACAGTAATAAAATATTACTATACTTCAAAATAAATTATATTTCACGATTAATGATAATTTAAAAAAAAATTGGCAACCACATAAAAATTGCCAACATGGCGACCACTCATCCGTTAAATACCATGATGTTAAATAAATGTTAATATATGTTCGAATATGCTTAAAAATATATTTTTTTGGCAGATAGGTGGAAATTAGTCATAGATTGAGCCGCTGCAGTCTTATCTAAAGTATATAATAGTTCACATGTTAGAATATGAAAGTGAACGGTGAACGAGGCAGCACTGGCTGTTGTTGTCCACCAAAAGAACCTGCTGTCCTCCACCGCCGTCACGTGCTGCTTCCAGAGTGCTGCCAAGTTTTTGCGATAATAAAATAAATACATATTTAAATAGGCCCCCGCATATTTATTAAAAAAGTAATTAATTATTTATGCTTGCTAATATAAAAGGGTACTTGTTAAATATATTGGTGTTACGCTAAGAAACCAATAGTTATGAACATTTACGTTTTGAAATTTAAGCAAATACGTTTTGAAATTTAAAATTTAGTTTGTTATCGCGGTATGCGAGTTTATTTCACAAACATCGGTTAAAAATCACAGTTAATTGGTATTTGTTGAATAAGCTCGCACAAGGAGATAAAAAAAATAAGATTTAAATTTTAAAACGTATTAATGTAGCAAAACGTTGTTAGTCAGATGTTTATAACAATCTAGTTTCTGAACGTAGCGCTGATATAATTTACAAGTATCAATAAAAGCGTAATTTATATATAATATAAAGTAATCTAAAATTATTTTTTAATTATGTAAAATATGACGTTTTTCTTGCACAAAACATATATTGTTTCGACCAAAAAAAAGCTCTGAGTTTTTGACGTTTATTGACATTGAGGAGATTTTTCTGTCATAGCATAGCAATGTCATTTCAGCATTGTTTAAAAACTGGTATCATGACAATATCTAATAGCTTTACTTATAATATAGGAAATTATACTAAACTAGCTTCATACTCGTTGAAAATTCAACAGACACTGATCAAATATATGGAAACGTTATGTGACCAGACGTCCTCGGAGGATTGTCCTTCTTAAAAATTTTGCCCTCCTTTTGACCTTCTGTTCTTTTTTGTTTTTAATGAAAGGAAAATTCCAAAGGGACCTTTTTTTTAAGCTCAGTAATTTCTCCTCAAAATAATTTTGGAGGTGGGCTTTGAACAAAAATTTTGAAATGACTTTTTCAGCTCTCAAGAATTTTTCCTCCTCAAACAAACAATTCCAAGACAGCCTTTGAACAAAAATTTCCAAGATGACATTTTTTAGCTCCTGTAATAATTTGACCTCCAACAAAAATTTCCATGATAACCTTTTTAGCCCCCGTAGAAATTTATCCTTCTCGGACAAAAATTACAACCTTTACTGGTGCGCCAATTAAAGATCTTTTTTGAGGAAGTTACTTTTTTTTGAATTTTGGTTTTATAATATAGCACAGAAGTTAGCAGATAGTATTATTATTCTTAAACAATTTATTTTCAAAGTCTTAAACAAAAAACAACCAATCTATGATGATTATTTGCCGTTATATATAACATATTTATATTTAATTCTTTAATTAAATATTTTTAATTTAGTTAGTTTGCTACTCTATTTAATTATAACTGTAATAATGACTAAATTTTGTTTTTGTAGAACCAGGTAATAATGACTATGAAACATTGCATTCTGTTGTTATTAAGGTAAGCGATAATACTGCTTCAAAATAGCATATATTTAAGCTATCATTCACTTTTTAGGATGAACATGATAGTGCTGATGAACATATAGTAGATGTAGATGACATGTTTGAAGCAGGTTGGATATATTATATATGATACACAGTATAGTATTACTTTATGCTATCTGTAAATTATTAATTTCAGAAATGCACGATGTTAAAGATGTACTTGATAAAAATGATAATAAGTCGGACATTTTATATTCGATTGACTATTTGAAATCACACGTAATAATGGGATCGAATGTGATATCTAAACTTGTCTAACAAGTAACGTTCAAATTTATCATATTTTTTAGAAATGGAAGACAGAAAAATATGAAGTCCATTCAGAAGGTATTAAGTTAACATGTGCTCATTGCTATAATCCATTTATTGAAAAGGTGGCTCTTATAGAGCACCTAGAATTACATTCAGATTTGTGGAACTATAAATATGATAAGTGTGAGATAGCATTTGAAAGTTTCGAATGTAGCAAATGTGGAAAATCGTTCAAATCGAAAGTAATACTCAAAAGGCATATGATTGTTCATAGTGATTCTTGTGATTTTGAATGTGACAAATGCAATAAGGCATACAAATCAAAATGGTACCTTTTACAACATATGAATGTTCATAGTGATTCTTATAATTTTGTATGTAGCAAATGTGGAAAAGCATCAAAGACTAAATATAGTCTCACACGTCACATGAAAATTCATAGCGATATTATTGATTTGAAATGTAACAGCTGTGGAAAAGCATTCAGGAACAAGCACAGTCTTTCACAGCATATGAAAATTCATAGTAATATTTATGATTTTGAATGTTGTAAATGCGGAAAATTGTTCAGACTCAAGTCTAATCTTAAACAGCACATGAATACGCATAGTAATAATTTTGATTTTGAATGTAGCAAATGTGAAAAAATGTTCAAAAGTAAGTATTACCTTACAAGACACGTGTACTATAAACATAGTGATCATTTTCAATTTGATTGTTTTGAATGTGGAAAAATATTTAAGACTAAAGGTGAACTTTCGCGCCACATGAAGATACATAGTTATATTTGTGATTTTGAATGTAGCAAATGTGGAAAAGCGTTTAAGACCAAAGAAATTCTTTCGAGACATTCGAAAATTCATCGAGACTTTTATAACTTAGAATGTAACTATTGCGGAAAGACATTCAAACGTAAAGATTACCTTTCAGTGCATATGCAAATTCATGGAAATTCGTATAATTTTGGATGTAGGATTTGTAAAAAATTGTTTAAAATGAAGTCTAATCTTACCCGACATATGAAAACGCATAGTGGATCTTATATCTTTGAATGTGACTATTGCAGCAAAAGGTTCAGAAGAAAATATTACCTAACAGTTCATATCAAAATTCATAGTGATTCTTATTTAAATATGAGTAAGGAACAAAATCATTCAAAACATAGTGAGCTTTTGAAATAATGCTGTCCAAACCATATAAATGCATTTTTATGGTTGATTAATAATACATAAGCAAACGAGACAGGTAAAGTTAAAAAGTTTTTTGTTATTTGTTTCTATATTTATACATTTTATATATCGAAATAATTATGTTTAATAAAATTTTAATATAAATATATATATATTTTTTTTTTAAAACAACAATTAAATAAGATCCCATGGTATAGCAACACAGTCGGCAGGATTAGATATTTGGCTCGGCGGGAGAACGACTACCAGTCGACCCCATAACATTTATTAATTTCATGTGTGAGATCAAAGGTTGAGATTGCGCAATATTATCGACGAAAGTCGATTATTTATGGGTTTTATTTCTAGTACAAAGCACATGATACAAGCGTTTTAAATAGAAACAGTCAACTTCTTCAAAGCCCGTATTATTTCACCAATGGCGATGGGTAGCAATTACACACAGATTGAGTCGCAGCAGTAATATTTTCATTAAAAGTTTTTAATAGTTTACAAATAATGTTATATGCTAATATATGCGAGTGGATGAAGCACCACCGGCCGTTGGTTTCCCGTCGAGGTCCATCAAAATAAGGTGCTGCCTTTCGTCACGTCAGTGTTACCAGAGTACCATCAAGTTTTGGCCATAATAAATAAATTAATAAATGGATAAACAGGCCTCCCTCATTTAGTGCAGACTGCACTAAATGACCAAAATATCAGAGCGCAGTCAGTAAATTTCATGGATAAACTACGGGCAGCTGACTATTAACCCCCTTTTCCTTTTTTCAGCTTAAATTTTACTTGGAACTTTGCAAGATGGAATTCAATTAGTCATCACAGTTCGAAAATAATGTATTAATTGTTTAGTCAAATAGCTTATTATTGTCATTATGTATATATTAAAAATAAAAAAAAAGTTTGAAATTGCAATTTCTAGTAATTTTTCTAAATAATCTAACAACGACGTTACTACTCGCTCCAACATTTAAATCATCGGGAAAACGCGCAGTTGAATTATTCTCTGTTCCAGTGTAAATTTCAAATTTATGACAATAACCAGAACTTCTAGAGAGAACAAATAGTTTATATTCTTATTTGTGGGATTTTAGTAGCAAATATTGTTTCAAATGATGGCGAGTTTTCGAAGAACACATGCGTTCATCAATTCAAATTATTTATATATCGGTGATAATCTTCTCGTTAATGTGAATCTTTTTCCGGCGAGCAATTTTTATGTTTGGAAACAGGAAATTCGAAACTGCACAAGTGTGTATCCGTGTATTGTCCTGATGGAATGTATTTTCTTGATTTTTTTCACTTAACCGGTCGTATCAAAGCGTATAATATTCTTTATTTATCGTTCCCCTTTTTCAAGGCAGTCAATGTGGATGATTCCGCGTGCATCCCAAAAAAACATGTCCATCACCTTGCCAGCAATTTCACTGCTTTCGCCTTCCTTGGAGCCGGATTGTTTTCAGAAGCCCACTGTTTCGACTGTTCCTTTTTTTCTGAAATGTAGTGGTGAGTCCATATTTTATTAACGGCTATATATCGACGCTCATGTCATTTGGACATTTTTTTATCTGGCAGCACTATTATAACCTAAAAGTGTTTTGGCATGTTACAATAATGAATTCTGAGGACAATAAAGCTTTTATATGTTTATACGAAGACAATATCGATGTGGAGGGTATTGACTAATTTTTATATTAAATTCAGTTGTATGAAAATTTTGGTTTTAAATATATAAATTACTTTTAAGCTTTTCCGCACAAGTTAAAGCAACTTTGGGAAGGAAATTGGACTTGTATATTGGACGAAGTTTTGAAGAACGTTATAACCTCGCCGACATTATGCATCTCGCAACTTAATAATTGCTTAAAAGATAAAAACCACGAAGAGACTGTGGCAATTGGAATTGCATGTTTGAGCGCCTTTTGTGAGATCAATTGTACAGGACCGTGCGATAAGTTGAACTTTAACAACGAGTATTTTGGAAACAATGATGTCTTTACTCTATTGGTATCAGACGGAGAAGAAATTTACAGTACCATAGAATGCCCCGAATTATTATGGATCGCTTTAGAAACATTCAATACATTACCGAATGACAATATGGTAAATAGATATATCTTTTTTATGATTGTGCAATGTTTAATTTATATTAATCGTTCCAGATTGTAACTTGGTGGAAATTAAGATGTTACTTTGCACATCAAAAAATATTGGACGAACTCAGTCCATCTTTGCTGAGCAAATTAGAGGATCTGATATCTAAGCTGAAGGTTTTTGAAGAAGAAGAATGTGACATGAGAATGAAAATATTCATGAACATTGACATAAATCAAGTTTATGTTTACTATGGAAAAATTCAAGAATCTAAAGATTGTCTAGATAAAATACAAGAATATTCCGGATTTGTTTTGGATCTTAAAGGTATAAAACAATTAGTGTTTTTTTTAATTTATTTTGCGTCTAGGAGATCGGAATAAGATGATTACCACAGATTAGGGTTTCCTTGATTTTCCTAATCTCATGGTTGATTATTGTGATAAATAATTAAAATAAAATCGAGCTAGTCGTTCATAGTTACATATTTTTATTGTAAACTGTAATAAGAGTTTTAAATTAATAACATATTATAGATGTTAGCAATTTACAGACTTTGACTTCAGTCTGTTGTCTAACTAGTTATTTAGTGGTTGTTGGTTGTGGTTACCCTGTTGTAATACATTAGGCTAACGACTGTCATACTGCAATCGAAGATTTACAATAAATATGGCTATACAAGAATATTTTAAACCGGTGTTTTTCATATTAGATCAGATCAATTTAGATCAAATCTCATATTTCTAAAAAATATTTATTAGATATGCAAATTATATTCTAATAAAATAAAGTTTTAAAAAATTATTTCAGGCGCTCTAGGAATGAGAACTAAATATCAACAAAAAGCAGTGGCACAATTGATTTTAAACATCACCAAAATGAAGGATTCTTTAAAAATACCGGCATTGGAGACTCATTCTAAATCTAATCTACCTATTCCGATGAAACTTTGTGACGATGTACGATTAGAAAACATTAAATACTTAGACATAGATGATAACAGCACCGAATTGACTAGTATAGAACAACTCATATGTTTAAACACCATGTATGTATTTTATAATATGATTTCATTGAGATTTATATCAATAAACATCAATATTTCAGTCAATACTTACATATTTCTCAACCGAAGGACGAAATTTTGAATGAAGAACTTTTGCCGTATATAAATTTGTTATTGGATCAAAAACACGGACCATGGGCTGTGAGAGTAAACGCCTTGCTCTTAAAGTGTCGATTGGAATCGAAGAACAAAAGAACAGTTGAAAGATCGATGATGCAGTGTGAAGAGGTTGTCAAAAGCTTTGATTCTCAACACCCGAGTGTGATCAATAGATTGTCTTATGTGTGGGGTAGTGGTTTGCCGCTTAAAATACATAGTAGCGCGCAACTAGCCGATCTTTTGATTAGTATCGGTTTAATCAAAGCAGCTTTGGATATATATTTAAAACTGCAACTGTGGGAAGACGTTATAGCTTGTTACACAATATTGGAACTGCGACACAAAGTTAGTGATTTACATTTATTTGTGTCCAGTGTTAGTAATTATTTTTTTAATGAAACTATCTTTTAGGCTGCTGAAATTATAATACAAGAATTAAGTAAAAAGCCTACTGTGAAGCTTTATTGTCTGCTCGGTGATGCGACAGGTTTGTATAAATCATTTAAGGAACAAACCCCATCAGTCTATGAAACCCGTTTTAATTTCAGACGATGTTTCAATGTACAAAAAAGCTTGGGAATTTTCCAAAGAAAAGAGCGGCCGAGCTCAGAGACATTGGGGAAATTATCTCTTTTCACATAAAAAGTACGAAGAATGCATTCCACACTATGTAAAATCATGTGAAATAAATTCATTGCAAGACTCTGTTTGGTTGCGGTTAGGGTAAGCAATTTATTCCTTGCAAGATGTTTATATAACTATATATATAATCTTATATTATATTCATATATTCATTATCATTACAATTCTAGTTTTGCTGCTCTAACGGTGGAAAATTGGGAATTATCTGCCACTGCTTATAGAAGATACACATATTTAGAGCCACATTTGTTTGAAGCTTGGAATAATCTAGCTAAAGTGTATGTAAAGCAAGGTAATAAGCAGAGAGCTTATAAAGCTTTGAGTGAATCTTTAAAGTTTAATTATGATAACTGGCAGGTGAATATATTACACTGTATTCAGTGAAACATTAAATCGATAGATTAATACTATTATTTTAAATACAGGTTTGGGAGAATATGGCCTTGGTGAGTTTAGACACAGGTCATTTTGACGACGTAATAAGATCATATCACCGATTATTAGATTTGCAGAAGAAATATGTAGATCTTGAAATATTGACTTTATTGGTTAAAGCTGTGGTTCGGAATATATCTGACGCCGATGGAAATGGAGCAAAGAGGTAATATATTTTGTTTTGATTTATTTTTGTATATTATATAAATATAAATTTTAGACTGCAATCAAAACTGCTCGAATTATTTGGACGTATTACTTCAACTCATAATAACGATGCAAAAATTTGGGAGTTATACGCAGATGTAAGTCCCGATGATTTGTTAAAAGCACAGAGATTGACTAAATCTTGTAATATGACAATTCAGGTGTGTTTTAAACCAGCTGTAGTTGCTTTTAATTTTATTTTTTATAACAAATCTTATTTCGTTTTAGAACTCAAAATGGACAGAAGGTGAAAACATTACTGAAATGTTCACTGCGATGGATAGAGTAGGGGATTATTGCTTAAAAATAGCAGAAGATAGTAGTATAGCAAAAGGACAGGTTGTGGATGTATTATCTTCTGCTCGTTTATTATTCCAAGCTGTGATTAGAGTTATAGCAAAAGAAAATATTACTTCATACAATGAAAAAATATCAAATTTTAATACAATATTGGAAAGAATTACTGCAGATTTAAGAACATTTTTGTAATCATAAAAAAACAACATGAAAATGATATTTTAAAATAAATACGTTTTGTAAAAGAAAACAAACTTGTTCTTTAATATTACGGTATTTAACTTCTTGAGTATTTTGCTGAACCTGTTACTAATGAACAGTTCGCGATGGGCGAATATGCCGCCCTTTGATATTTTCAAAATTTGGTCACCTTAGTTTAAAACGTAGCTTATTTGCCATTTTCTAATTCATTTGGAATATGACCAATACAATTGTTAAGGCCAATGGCAGAGTCGAACCAATAGCGCCTCGTGCACCAGAGTCATCGTCCGTTTGACATTATTTATTGTAAGCCCCAGTAAACGTCGCAGGTAAGCAGAAATAAACTTACTTTTGCTGAAAGCGAGCGAAAAAGATTAAATATCCACAGGAGCAATATCTGGAGAATTGACCATACGTTTGAGGTACGAATGATCGTTGTGGTGTTGTAGGGTTATCATGTCGCCGTTTGTTCACAAAAATTGATAGCGTGTGTAACTGATACAGTTGAGAACCCTGTAGCTACGCTGGAAGCACCGAGGCGAAGCGGCAACGGAGGATTTACTTGATTGGCGACGCAAAAAAGTACGTGTCGTGCTTACCGGCGCCTCGTTCGCCCGGCCCCATGATCATATAAATAACGGTTACACGTCAAAACACTAGTTCATTATGTCCACGGACAAAATTTTCATACAACAGAACGTTCACGCGACAAAATGTTCATCCACAAAAGGTTCACACGTTCAAAAACGATTTTTTTTACGAATATAATCGTGTGGTAAAGATTTACACATTAATTATTTGTCGGATGGATATTGGCGGGTGGAAATTAGATACAGATTGAGTCGCTGCAGTAATATTTTATTGAAATATATTTTAGTTTACATGTTATTGATATAGTAATGAATGGATGGTGAACGAGGCAGCACCGCCGATGTCTATTCGTCAAAGTCCACCAAGAGAATGTGCCGCTGTCACGTCAGTGTAACCAGGCAAGTTTTGGTCATAATAAAATAAATACATATATAAATCGGCCCCCACAATTCTTTCACTGATTAATAAATATATATTAGATAACACAGTCTAATCGAAATTTATTCACAAATTACAAACTTCGTCATAAGAAATTTATTAATAATTACTAAGATAATTATTGAGCAAGACGTTTTTAACTTTTGGACCTTTCCCACTGAATTCAGATGATTGAACTTTGTTTGCGGTGAATATATGAGCTTGTTCGCTAATTTCTGCAATGTTTAGCGGTTCTCCACTCAGATAAAAGCTTTTAAACGCTATTCTATTAAATTCCTTGAACGCCCTGATTTATTATTATCACAGTATTGATGTTATGAGCGACTTCTAGAGCATCACAACCACGATTAAATTTGTAAATTAAATATACTTTTTTTGTCAAATTGTAACCTCTATTATTTTAGGGTACGGCTTTCTTACTAAGAACGTCATTTGAATAGGGAGGGTAGGCGGGGTCATTTGGGGGCGTTAAAACAAGATTGTCCCCATTTATTTCATTGACCTTTTTTAGTTTTCCCAGAATCCCGTTATTTAACCTAGCACATTTCAGCGTCGCAATATGAACAAAAAAAGTTTGACGGCATTTTTTTAGCAATCACTAGCATTCTGTATTTCAACATAGCACATATCAATATCCCATAATCTAAAAATGACTGAAATGACGTTTTTTGGTAGCTGCTTATGTATCATAAATATGGTAAGCATAGTTTTGGCACAATCCGGAACTTCTCGGTATTCTCCCCGTCATTCGTTATGCGAACGACGCTCTTTAAGCGAGTCATTTTTTACAGTTTGTTTTGCTCGTTATGCGAATTTCTTGTTATGGGAAGTGCTCGTTGAGCCAGGTTCCACTATACTACTTATAACAGAAAAAATGTGTTTAATGTAACATAAGCAAAATAAACGACGCAAATTTATTATACAACCTAATTTAATATATTTTTATTTTTATGAAAATTTAGTTTTTCAAGAGCAAAAATCGTGGTATTACGGCCAAAATATACTTAGTTGTCAAAGTTTGACGTATGTAGGGTGGAAGCTGTCACGCTAAGTGGTCATAATCGATCTAATAAAAAATGTCGTCAAATCAGGGAGATATAATTGAAGGGTTCCTCTGCCCAATTTGCAAGACTGATCTGAAGTCGCAAGAGCAACTGACAGTTCATTTCGAATCGATTCACAACGATCAGGACGTATTGAGATCATTGAAAGATATTTTTGGAAAAGCCAAGAAAAAAATTCTGAATCTCGACGAGAAAGACTGGAAAGAAACGTTTGACAGGACGCTCAAGTTTGTGCCCGAAGAAAACATAGACTATCATGAGATACAAACGATAGGTTGTATCAGAAACCATTCTGATTACTATAAAGCCGTACGATCAGCGAAGCAGGAGAAATACGCTGCCGAAACCAATAAACTATTAATTAGACTAGATAAACTTGTGGCAAATATGCCGACTGATCAATCGCTTCGCAAAGCATACGAACAAGAAGTACGAATCATGTATTACATTTGTCATAGAGTTGTATTGACAAGTTAATTATTTTTTAGATAGTACCGTGGTTAGACGGATCTTCGGTTACGCTGTGTCCTGGATGTACAAAGCAGTTTAACATAGCCCGTCGCCAACATCACTGTCGCTTATGCGGTGCTATATTGTGCAACAATTGCTCCCAATTCTTTGATTTAAACATTGCGAGTAAGTGTTGTAAAAGTGATTTTTGATAATAATAAGTTCTAATTATAAATTTATGTTATATAGGATGTATGATAGATCCGTCGTTGAACATCAATAAGCTTCAAAGCAATACCGATTTATCAAAGAACGGGCTTCGATTGTGCGAGCATTGCTATAATTTGATTGAGCTACGTAAGCAGCTGCAAGATAGTAGGAATTCAAAAACAATTCTAGTGACGGGGTATGAGCAAATGCGTAGCTTGATGGAGCAGACGTTACCAGCTATTGCAATGTATTCGAAGGTAATTAAAATTAGTTATTGCTTAACTTTGTTGTATTACTTGTATTGTTAAAGCTTGCTTTTAGATGTGTACCAGTCTGAAAGAAGGCGAAATGACATATCACTTATCCGACATGAGTATTTTAAAGACAAAGATTGCTAAGTACGCCGAAGGCATCGATAGCTTGAGTAAGCAGATAATATCTTTGCAAATCGCTCCTCCCGGTAGTCAAACCACTCAGTTGCAAAAAGCGATCAGACAAGCTGCTGCGTATTTTGTAAAAGAGGAAATTATCAATTTGCCGCCTGTTCCTAGTGAAGCTGAAATTTTAGAGATACGTCAAATCAATAGAGCAAATGCTGAAAGGAGAATCGAATTGGAAAGAAGGAGATTGGAGAATAGTCTAGTTAAGAAACAATATGGCGATGAATCGTCGACAAGTCGAGGAACGTCTCAAGAAGGCTGGACGGTAATATATCTTTAAGTATTAAAGGTCCAAAGTGACAAACAAAAACAATTTTATAATATTTATCAACAGACATTTTGGAAAATTATTTAGTATAATCAAGGCCAGTGTAAATTTTTGCGAGGCCCGAAAAAATTACATTAAGACAATTTTAAAACCATACAATTTATTTATATTACATTTTATTTTAAGCATTAAGGGCTATTTTATAATCTTTACATGCATTACATTATATAACAAAAAAATATTTTTGTGCAATAGTTTACTAATGTAAGTAAAACATTGTACGATTACTAAGTAAGGAAAATCACTTGAAAAATTCGTTAAGAGTATAGATGAAGTTTAACTTTTTTTGTAATGAGAAAATCATTGAATAAAATAATCCGTTAACGGTCAAAATGAATGCTTAAATGAATTAAATTACAATGTGTTAACAAACAATAATTGTTATTAAAAGTAAACATATACATATTAATGTATATTCAAATGTGACATTGAATCATATAGCCACAAAAAATATATATACTAATTAAATATTTACCACAGTACTTAAATCAATAAAGAATGAGTTTTATTTAACATTAAAATAATTTAGAAAATTTGAGAACATAGATAAAAAATGTTCTATATATTCTTTGCCTTTTACACAGCAAAATATTATTACATTTTGTAAGATTATTACTATTCCTAATTTTAACTTGTAGGTAGTGCAAAAGGAATCGTTCTTAGAAAAAGATGAAGAAGATCCACTGGTGGAGCAAATGAATAGAATTAGAGAATATATTAAACAAGCACGTGAAGAAATGAGATTTGAAGAGGTATTTTTGTGTTGTAATATGATTATTTATCAAACTAAATTAATACATATTTATATATTTCTTTTACAGGTTGCTATATTAGAAAGAAATCTGAAGGAATTGAAGCAAGAGTACAGCAGAAAATCTCTCAATGCTTAATGAAATACCAAAAATCTAATATTAATTAATATATATAATATTACTTAATATATTCAATACTCAATTTACTACACATTTATGATTACAAACAACTCGCATGCACTTTAATCATTGTACGTTTATTTTTGTAATCGGCACCAAATAAATAGTTACTAATTACAAAATATGTGTTTGCTTTGTGAATTTTTTCAACAAGTCTGGTTTGATCAGTAGCACCTGTTTAATGGTATCGATAAGATTGTTTTCGTTACCTTCGAATCTAACCATGCATGATAGATTGTAAACGTGTATTCCGCCTTTCAGATCGCCCGTGATGAGGTTCTTTCCGTCCATCGTAAATTTCATTTTAGTTAACTGCGATAATTTTTCATCTATCTTCATCTTCATCAGTAACATGTTATAAGAATTGTTTAAGTCCCATAGATAAATATTTTTATTACTGATCGCTGCTATGATCGTCGAATGTGTCGGACAGAACGCTGCGAATTCTACAGTTCCTCCGGTCTTTAGAACTATTAAAGGCTCGTATATGCCTTCAATCCATATTTTAACACACCAATCGGCGCCGCATGTTAAGAATATTTTATCGTTGAAATTAGAAAATTGAATATTACTTATTGGACCGTCATGTGCTTCAAAAACGTCGATGTATTGATGCAAATTATTCATGGAACATTTATAAACGTATCCGCTGGTAGTACCGATGAAATAAATGTCTTTTAAAGATAAGTGACAACAGAATACGACGCACGACGAGTTTCTGGTTATGGAAATGCTGTCGATATCTTTTTCTTTGATTTCCTGCTCTGGTGGATCGCCGTTCACTTCCATGATTTTCATCAACTGCGTTTTGATCAATATCTTTGTCTTTGTAAAGGTGAACTTATTTATTTCTCCGTTATCTTCTATAGATATCAATTGTTCGTCTTCGGCGAAGTAATGCCACATGATCCTCCAGATGGGACCGTACGACGGAGAAACACTTCTATCGTTATGAGCAATGATCTTCTTCTCTCTGTGTGTAATGTCTAAAACTTTTATATCGCCATTATAAAAACCAATCGCTAATAGATTGGAATATTTCTTAGAAAATCCCATACTGGTGACCGGAGTCAAGAATTTATAGATCCGCTCTGGATGCATCGGGTTTTTAATACTCCAAACGGCAACAAATCCGTTCTTATCGTCAGTAAAAAAGTATTTACCATAACCGATAGCCAAAATATCATTATTTTTATTATTCCAGCATATTTCAGTCACGGCCAAATTGTGAACGTCTTCACAGATAAACGACCATAGGTGTAATAGCTTCTTATCTTTGCACTGTTCCATCAAAAGTCCTTTAAAAAACTCGTGTTGCGTTTTAAATATATTATTAGATAAAACCCGCTCCATTATGATAGTAGAATTAAACAACGATATCGAATTATCTAAACACACAAATGCGTCTTTATCTATGTCATCAGATTCTAAAGAGCGAGACGTTTTTAATTTGTGTACTTTATCTCCATTTTGTTTTTGCGCCGCGAACGAATCGAACATATCCCATTTCGAAGCGAATGCGTAACTATTCTTCAGTTCGATATTGGGAATGCTTGTAAATTTCATTCTCACAATGCGCTCAACAGTTTGAGTTTCGTTATTGAGAGTCTTGCGATTTCTGCCTTTGCCGATCGATAGAAAGTCATACTTTATATTATCTTCTTCAACCGCAGTGCCATATTCAGATTTTTTATCGACTGTTTTACAAGGCAGCTCAAACAGCAAGTAAGTGATTGTTTCAGTCAATATTATAACGATTTCTTTAGGATATGTTTTTTCAATAGACTTTGATAGATTTTCATCACTGATTATATTTTCAGATTCTGCTGGGACTTCCATGGGTAATATTAAGTCATCCAAACTAATTTTTACCAACTTTTTTGGTCTATTTTGATCTTGATCAGTTGTAGATGTTTCAGATGATTGCGGTATTGGCTCATCTATACCTGAAATAAAATTCATTATCCATATAATAGTTTTTATTAACAATAAATAGTATATAAATCTAATTAAGAGTTATATTTCATATATTTAATGAGCTGGAGTAGCATTAATTAAATTACCATCTTCATTATAGCTTTCATTTATAGGTAATGCAATCATTTCTATGCAGGTATTTTATAGTAAGTGTTAGAAATTAATAACAATAATATAGAAAAAAATAAATGAATAAATAATTTTTAATATAATAGTAATATTTTTTGGATAGTATGTATTAAATGAATGGATTCAAGTATTTAATAGTGGAATACTACTTATTAATAAATATATGGATTACTTAGCAATTGAGATAACCTAACTGATAATATTGTAAGTATCACACATTTTAATATTAATAGCTGATCCATATACTAGATAAGATTACCATACATTCTCCTCAAAGTTTTTATTCTCCTTGAATAAAAATTTACAAAAAGACCATTTATTTTTTTGAGCTTCTGTAGCAATTTCTCCCCTTCAAAAAAAAATTCGGTGATGAAATTCGTAATAAATTTTAATGAAATATTTTTAGATTAAAAAAAGGTCACGTCAGACTTTTCTGTTTATTTAGCAGTCATGGGGCAAACGAAGAATGTTTGAGGTGACCTTTATTTTAGCTCAATTTTTTTTGGCCGACTGATTCTAATTTTAAATATTGTTTTCTTGTTTCAGAAACTATTTAATATTCGAATATATTTGAATAGTAGTAGTTTGATTATTCGATGTTCGAATAGTTGGAATCCATAGTTACAAGTGAATACAATCAACAACTACTAAGTAAGTAATGGGACATCAGACTGAAATCAATCTGTAAATTAATGACATATATTTATCATTAGAGCTTACAATTAATAAGTCACTATGCACAAATACGAATTTATTTTAATTATTCATTACTGTATTGATCTCCGAGATAAGGATATTCTAGGATAACCTAACCTGTGATGATCGATCAGAATTGTATTATAGTATATTGATTAATTCTGATCTCCCATATAATATATATATATATATATTGAAAAACACTGTGGTCCTTATGGAATTGGAACCCAGGTTTTTTTATGTATTAGGTGCCGACTTTTACTACAATAAAAAGACGAACTGGACTAAGAGTGACATAAAACATTATAAACTATACATAATATGAATGAAGTCTACAATATTTATAAAATCTGATTTTATACAATCCAATTATATTATTATCGTGCATTTTAAATAGCTTGTTTTTAAAAATAAAAATAATACTACTTTAAAATAGTGAAACTCATTTGTATATCCATTCAATTATTTAGTTAATCAATAATAAAGAAAAGAAACATAATATATTTTTACACATATAATATTATGAAGTTTATATCATAAATATTGTATATATTACCTCTAGATTCGATTTATTAGATTAGTAAATCACATTAGAAGATACTATAAACGTTGCCTGTATCTTGAAAAATACCTTTCGTACACATAATGTGTAGTGTGTTTAGAATGTTTAATCAATATGACCGATCTACATGATTCATTCGAAGGGAGGGAAGTATTTTAGAAAAATGTGTTTATAAAACATCAAAGCTTATAAATATCTAAATTTATATCATAAAAGTTCATCTGTTTAATTTTAGAAAATATCCGCTAATAAAAAAATCAATATTAGGTTTGATATCATCGTTTATGTTTATTTTTATTACAATTTTCTTCTTCAAGTTTAAGTAAGTCCCCTAAATGGGAATATTGATTTATAATAATAATATTAACTATATTTGTTTTATCTACTTGTCGTCGCCCTTTGTGTTGTAAAATAAAAATCGTAATATTTCTCGCTAAGCGTCTCAACACAAACCAGTGGTCTTTAAAACTTTAGAATTATTCAAGCTGATAATGATATTTTTAGCTTCTAAATACTAAAAAAATCATCTTTAATATTCCTTGAAAATCCAACCATTTCAATATATCAATCATACTTCTACAACTAGTAAATCTATTTTTATTTAAAACTACTCTCATTGCCCTATTTTGTAATATCGTTTTATTTAATTTATTAAGCATATATAAAATTATTGCACAATAATTGAAGTAGGGTAATATAATACTAGTATTGTAATTTTTTTGGTTATTTTCAATTTATATTAATTGCAATTGGAATTTGTTTTAAATTGTACTGGTCAATATTTATATTAAATGAGACAAAATATTTTGACAGATGTTCAGAATCATTTTTTCAGTTGACAATAGTGTTATTGCTGTAACGCTGAAGGTTGGTACAACTAATCGGTCTGTCATTCGCATGTCTGCAGTTCATTATCACCATCATCATCAAGGAGTTTTAGGGCCAACTTGTTTGGTTAGGCTCGCAATATGCTCTCCGCCGCCGCTCTATCGTTATTCCCGCTTCGTTCGTCGCTTTGAATACCTTCACGTCCTACATACAATTTGAGAATTATTTATGGCGTGTTCATAATATTGTAATATTCATAAAAAAAGTCATAATATGAACGCTAGATGCAAAATGTGTCAAAGGGAATCATAAGAAAAGCCCAAAAGCTTTGAACGCCGATGAATCGACAATTCCGGGTCTTCAGCCACACTTTCACTTACAGCAGCAATATTCTTGGCTGAACAGGGGGGCACGATTTTGCACAGGCTTTACCCTATCTTAATTTTTTTTCACTACCTTGCGAATGTTAGCTCAGTAGAACGATGCAAATTACCATAATCTTCTTGTAATTTCATTACACAGTTAGTATAGAATTATTATTTATATATAACAATTGAACGATTTTAATGCGGTGAGCAGTGGTTAATGGTTCATTTCGTAAATGTATTGTTTCAAACTAACATTTGGCATATTGAACACGCGTGATTATTGACAACTGTCTGATTTACAGTGCTGCCTTCATAGGAAGCTCAAATTGGATCATCTGTATATAGTGTCGCGATAAAATTATTCGTTCTTGGAATAATTCCAGACATACAGATATAATATAAACTTAACTTTCTTTAATATATATAGAGAAAATAATAATAATATTAATTTTTTTCCTTAAAATTACGATAAAAAAACTTTTACATATTGGGCGTGCCTTTCTTGGAAGTCGGCGCTTTCTGGACAGCTTCGTGACCTCATAGAGAGCATGCGTGACCTTCTTGTAATATTTCTGTGTATTATATATACACACATACATTTTTTGCGTTGAGATCGTAATTTTTGACACACGAACAAGCCTATATTATTATTTTGTAAAATCACGACCGTTACTTTTTTGGAATCCTAATTAATTATAGTGTTTAACCATAAATATTTTCTTCGCCGATTGCCTACGCAGTTTCCTTCTGTTTATTTATTCGAAACGAATCTAGTAAGTTTATTGGCCTTTAGTCGCAAATTTTACATATATCCAAGATCGCTACATTTCTCCTTATGTCTGACACACTCCAGTGCCTATCTGATGCATCTGAGCGAAGAGGAACTCATCGGAGCATAGTTCCTACGCTAGAATGGTGCTATACTGTTCACCAGTGATCCACGGATCTTCATCTGAGCGCCATGCTGAAAAAGATAGCTAATTTCTTCAAGTCAAGCAAATCAAGTAAGCGTTTCAATATTGTTTAGTAATAAGTAGTACCATTTTTGTGATATTCTTAATATTGACATTTAACTGAGTTTTTTATTCATGCACAAAAAAAGTTTAGAAATATGAAAATATTTATAATAAAAGTTTATTTTATGTAGTACTTGAAACTATGTCTTTATTTGGAGTTGAAAAAAAAATGCTTTCAAAATATTTTTAATGAGATAAAAGGAGTTTTTACAAAGCAAAACTGGGAAGTGTGGGGAGATGAATAGGGTTTATATTGATATATTATTCCACATATACTTATTATTTGTTTATATTTTACTCGGTAATAAGTGGAACACTTACTGGCAGTGGTCCATGAACAACATTTGAGTAGCAATGCCTTATATTTACTTGGGTACATTCGAGCTTCAGATAACAGTTACCTCAAGAGATTTTCTGCAACTCAAAAATTATTTAAAAATTGCAAATGGATGCATTATTTTTTCGTGGTACATAATCAAAGACATTTAAAAAATACAATAGTAGTACGAAATCATTTTTACTGGTATTTTTTTATGTCAATACTGCTATTGATGTCAGTGTGCCTAATGTTTTATTGATATAATATCATTTAAACTGATTATTTTTGTTGCTTTACTGTCCAGTGATGGCTCACAAATCTTCACGTAAGAAGCACGCTGAAAGAGATTCTTGACAAACCAGGTAAAAGCTGTGTGGTGAGAGCTTTTTGGGCGCTTCGGTTTCGGGGCGTACCGATCACGATCGTGACGAGGGCCAAAGGGTCTGTCCGAAACGGCCCTGCTTCTGCATCCTTTCCATCTCACGATAATGCCTTTAGTTACACCCACTTTTGGACCGGTCGTGAGAAAATGGTGAAGATTCCGTGAACGCGGCTCTTCATAAATAACTGTAGGTCGATGCGGTCATTATAACCCTGCGCATATGTATGTATAAATTTAATGATATTTCAATAAAAAAGGCACAGACATTTTCTTCATTTCAATGGGTTGTTCTTCAAATTATAGTGTCGAAAGAAGAATAGCAGATTATGCTGGAATAATCAGTGGCGGAACTACAAATATTGGCTCTATCGCAAATAATATTTCGTTTGCTAACTATTTTTCTATAAAGTTTTATTATTATTATTTATTTTATTTTATTAATTTATTTAGCTTAATA
Organism: Plectrocnemia conspersa; assembly: GCF_051122295.1. Lineage (NCBI taxonomy): Eukaryota > Metazoa > Arthropoda > Insecta > Trichoptera > Polycentropodidae > Plectrocnemia > Plectrocnemia conspersa. Next base: position 29,021,231 of record NW_028277177.1, on the reverse strand, counting down.
GCTAATCTTTACATCTAACAAATTTAGTAAACATATATAAAAATATATAAAAAATACATAACAGAAAGAAAAAATAAAAATATACAGTAATAAAGACTTAATATTATAATTTATTTCTATATGTACGAAGGTGTTTTTTTATTCCATTTATGAAACCCGTTATATTTTTGCTGTTTCGGATTTCTCTTGGAAGACTATTATATAAATCAAAACCTCCGTACATAATTCCCCTAGCCGTACTCGTTTTCTTATACTTAATTATCTTTAAATTTTCTCTATTTCTAGTATTATATTTATGTACATCTTTATTTCTTATTAAATACTTATTAAAATATTCTGGTAACATATTATTTTCTAACTTATATATAAATACTAAAACATTCATACTCAATATTTCTTGAACATTCAACCATTCTAATCTATCAATCATACTTTTACAATTAGTTAATCTATTTTTATTTAAGATTACTCTCATTGCCCTATTTTGTAATTTTTGCAACATTTGTTTGTCTAATTTATTTAACATATTTAATAGTGTTGCACAATAATTAAAATGGGGCAATATTATACTATTGTAAATTTTTTTTTTGTATTTATACTTAATATATTTCTTAATCTAGATAATAAACCTATTTTTCTACTACTTTTTTTTAATATGTAATTACAATGTTCTTTAAAATTTAATTTTATGATATAATAAGTTTTTAAAAATATCATTCATTATGTTACTTCACACTAAAGCAACATTTTAAAAAAGGCTGATTAATATTTTATATATTTCAATTTTATTTTAAGTTGCTAATACGCTACTTCTATAAAATATCGGTCTATAGGTCGCGATGGTGGCAAGCCATTTAAAGCGAATTTCAGAAATGTGCTCTTTAAATTTAAGCTTAAGGTATATATTTAGAACTTGTTCGTTTTATATATATTCATTACTTTAAGGTTGTCAGGCCAATAAGCAATACCCGTTTTATAAACGTTAATTGCACCGAAAAGTAAATTTTAGAGTCATATCTGAAAAAAATGTTTCTCGGCGTGAAAGTAAAAATATCCATTATTTTTTGCCGCATAATTTTAATACTTTCCAGTATATTAAAATATGAAGCAAGTTATTCATATTACATTATTACTCGAAAATATCTACTTACAGAACTTTCCAGTTAAATATCATGGTTAAAAATATGTTTGAGGTGCCCCAAACAGTTGTGCCTGGACCTATTATAATTTTTGATATACATACACATAATCATAAAGGATACGTATAACAATTCTTATCTAAAGCGAGACAATTAGACAATGAAGAAAAATATTTGTAATAAGAGTTTTTATGTTGTGTTTCGAAAGTTTGTGTAGCTATTGTGCAATTTTTTGGTGTTCTGAAAAGCCCATTTCATTAATGTTTTGTTAAGGAAAAACTCTGTTATTTACAACTTTCAAAAATTAAAGTAATTTGATAGGTACAACAGATATAATATAAAAAAATATACCGAAGCCTATATATTGTAGTTATGTAGAAGTGAACTTTATGAGCTGGCAAGCAACTTTAAAATTAATATTATACAAAGTTTCCACATAGAAATACTGATTACAGTAGTATTTCAAGAATCAAAATTTCAATACATAAAATATAAGATAAGAGCTTGTGTGAAAAATTGTAAAAGCCATAGATATGTTGATATATAATATTTATGAAAATATAAATTAAAAGTACACGAAAAAAATATTTAGTAGCATCACCATAAAAATTAGGTAAACTTGAAAATATTTTAACCGTTTTCTACCTTAGGGTCACAATATATTATTTTAGTTCTAAGCTAGTTACAAAGGTAAAAAAAACAATTAAATATCTTGAGCAGATATACCTAAATTAATAAATGAAACCATAGCTCATTAGTGGCAGTTAAATATTGAAAACAAAACACCAATTAGCATAAGTTCACCTCTTTTGATAGTACAAGTTATATCATATAATCTGACACGCAAAGTTTAATCATTATAATGACCTGTTATTTCTTAGCCAACTTTACAACTTAGCACACACAATGATATTATCCTTTTAATTATTATCTATAAAATCATTGAACATTATGCTTTTTTCACATCCTCTGTGCTAACTAAACACAAAGCGTAGAAGAGACGAAATTAAGCCTGCGGCTTAATTTTATGATCTTACTCGTCAAACAAAAAATGATATACTGTATGAATACGATCGTTATAACTTGTGCTGTATGAACACCGGTAAAAAATATACATTAAAACAAGACAACAATAAAAAAAATATTACACACGAAAGCGCCATAGCGTTCTTTCGGCAAAATTACAATTTTATGACGATAATGGATTTTTTTATTTTACAATGTTTAATTGGTTGCATTAAATCACGTATTTTAAACAACAGTTTAATTAGTGAAAATAGTTTTAAGCTCCTCAAACTTACATCATAAAAAAATCGGCAATGCTTGAAAAACTATGTGGTTAATTTAATCTATCATAATAATCGATAGATCCAATCTTTTATTACATGCCTTTAACTATTTTATTCATAATAAGCAAACTGTAAAATTAACGAAGAGTATAAATTAACCGAAAGTTTTCTACATTTATTACTCATGGAAAAAATAATATATAATTTAAAAATAAATTATTTACTATGCAATATCTAAGCTATATAATCAATCAATTTATTAGGGGGATTTTATATAAGTTATTGAGAGTTTTCGCAGAGTAAAATAATTTTGTTGTTGCCCTAAACTTACGTTAAAACTAAATTTGACAGCTGCGAAACGTCTTTTTGCTGTTAAAATCCAAACCTAACCACAATTTAACAACGATTTCATTGCTTTTGACGTGAATTTTTGACTTCTGAGAAGTGATAGTGGTTTTTTTTTTGACCAAAATTCGGTTTGAATATACTTTGTCCAATACTAGTAATATCGGTGAAAATAGCTTTCATATTTTTAAAACAGTGTTTTATCCAACTTACGTTTTCTTCCACTTCTCCTGAGAGATGAATTGCCTTAGTTTGTACTTTGCACTTGAGCTAATAAAATTTCTAAATCTAGTTTAGAACTTTATTTAGGTTTGGTTTGGATTTGAACACCAAATGTACGTTTCGCAATTGTCAAATTGAGTTTTATGGACATTTTAGGATAGCATATAATTTCACTAGCTCCTATCAGTTAAATTATATTTTCGCTAGTATACATATATATCTACTAGTGAAAATATATGTATGGACTTCACATGTGAAAATATAATAATAATAAACCAATTGTTTTGTTACATTCTGACTGGCCTAGTAAATGTAATTATATTTGTACTAGTGAAATATAACTTTACTAAAAAATGCACATTCACTGTAACATATATATGCTAAACAAGAGGCGCTTTCACTGTTTTATAGGCTAGATACGATAATTAAACGTCGTTATTCAATCTTGCTCTAACTAAAAAGTTTGCTGTATTCGAAACGACTTGTACAAGTATAGAACTTTTATAACCACATAGTACATCCACCTAAAACGAGCCTAATGATTATATAACTAAAAGATGTGTTCGATCATCAACTCAACGTTGAATGCATCTGAATGACTTTCACAATAATTCTCAAAAAACAGTATAGAAATCAAAACATTATGCCTATCAATCTTTCGCGTTATAAATGAAAGGAAGCGGCGCTTCCACAGCTTGTGGACGCGCCGTCACCGCTAGATGCTATTTTAGTAGCGCATCTATTCTTGCGCTTTACTATAATTTCATCCCTAATTAGCCAACGCGAAAGGGTAGTTTGTCAGGGTGAGGCACAAACACGCCGCCAGATGGTGACGCTCGCTAATTAAAATGGCAAGAGGCCGAGGGCAGAGGCCCCGTCCGCGGCCAGAGCCGTATCTGATATTAGGGGGCAAAGGTCGAGACGAGCCGGCGCCGCCCCCCTAATTGGCGGCCGTGACTGCAACACGACCGCATTCTTTTTTCGACGCTCACGGAAAATATCATATCGGACGTACGTTATGTGAAAATACAGGGACGGCGCGAGGCACAAATTTAGGATCGTGTGATCGAAATTAGTGAATTCTGTGAGGCGATGGATCGATCGTGGGCATAAACGGTCCGAGAACAAAAAACGCACAGTACTGATTGTCGAGAGTGTGGTGGGGTGTGCTGCTCGTGGGAACCTTGGCCTAAACCAGCGGTGCTTAAAATGTCGGTAATTTGCATGAGGGCTTATTTTATTTATCTTGAAGTGACAAAAGTACATTGATATAATTCATGTCATTATTAAAAAGTTTTTTCTCGTACAAAAAAAATGTTTTTAATCTGGCAAAATCATAAACTGCATTAGTGTAAGTTAAATGTGATTTATTACTAAAGCCATTAGCAGTGTTATTAATTTATTTTAGATTAAACAAATTATATATAAAATCTGACTCATTATAAAACATGCCATTACGTAGTGACTTCAAATTAAAATCGCATTATATGACACATTTGTGCTTCTATAGTATATAATACCAGTGCAATTAAATATTTCTTAGAAAGGATACAATAATAAATATCTAAGATATAAGCATACCGTGTATCACTACCGGTATAACAAAATGAAATACCGGTAGTAACGAAAATTTTTTTTTTTTAATTCGTACATTTTTTTTGTTGACATGAATTTTGCGGACAATTTTTTTTGAAATGCCAAAAGATTACGAAAATGCTAATAAACATTATTTATTTTATTAAAATATCATGTTTTTCAGTATAAGTTTGAGCGCCGCTGAAACACATTTAGCAAAATACATAACGTGTATAGTATTTATTGTAAGATATTATTATAAATTATTTTTTATGTTAATGATAAGGTATACTTTTCCATCAATGATTTAGATTGTCTTAGTCATGACTATAATATATAAATAATAAATATCGTTATAACTCACATAACAACAATATATCGTTATGGATGATCCATAGTTCACTCCAGTGTAGTGCCGACCTTCGGAGAGATCGGTCTACTATTTCGTTTTGTCTTCTTCTTATTATGCCCGATTAAAGACATAATAATAATGTTACAAAAGAAATTATAACAATAAAATTAAGCTGTGTGTGCAAAATATAAAAGAAAGTAGAGAAAGCATTTTTTGCTTCTATAATAAAACAATGTTCGATTTGTTAGTGAAATAGAGTTATTAAAAATAAACAATGATAAATATTGTTAAATTAAATTTATTTTTGTGCGTTTGTAGAAGTGGTAGACGACCCTCCACCCTCATATGGAGAAGTTATTGAAGAATATGGAAGATATGGAGATATTCTCCGTGCTTACGAAGAACCTCAAAATGTCGATTCACAGGTAAAATAATATTATAAATAATTTAATAATTGTTTAAATAGTACGATCAAAAAATATCTAAGCCCTATTAATAATTAATTTATTATGGGTATTTTATATAAGTAATTGAGAGTTTTCGTAGAATAAAATAATTTTGTTAAATTAACGTCTTCAAACAATTAAAGTAGGATATGTTTTTATAAATATTAAAAATTCTATATCACTATATATATTTGTGGAAATACCTTTCATATAATATAATAGCAACTAATTTAACTGCAGCTTATAGAGAGGTCTAAAACAATAATTTAAATGACGTTAAAAAAATCTTAAAACCTCTTTTAAAGCAATGTATTAATATCATTGTTAGGAATTGAAAATGCAGCTTTTATTTAATTGCTGTAGAGTTTTTTAAAAGGTTAGAATGCTAATTGTAGTTATGTTTAGAAATCGATATAGATAGATTGTTTAATTTGTTGGGTAACATAAACGTTTCACGCGATATCGGCAATTAAATTACTTTTTTTAATAATATTGTTTTTATGGTAAATTGTTGGTTATGTTATCTTTATCCTATATTATATATGTTCCATTCAAAATTCAATGAAAAGCACTAAGTTTATATTATTATAAATTGTATTTTTGTTATAATTTTTTTTTTATATAAAATGTTTAATTTTTTAAAATTGGGAAACAAATTAGTCGGTGTCAAATGCCTTTTCTATATCTAATGAAAACATTTCCGTGCCTCTATTAATGTTCAATTTTTGTGAAATATATTCTATAATTCTTATTAATTGGTGAATTATTTAGCGTCTTTAACAATTTAAAAATTGAAATTTCGTAATTAAATTTTCGATTTGTGGTTAAAACTTTTTTAGAATCAGTCGTTTGACGACTTTGCTAAGATATTAAAGGACGATAACTAATATATAGGTTAGGATATTTTTCCTTGAGTTGGCTAAAAACAGATTACAAGGGCCTCGGGTTTTTCGCAATTAGTCAGTGGTGTAGCTATGGGGGGGGGGAGGAGGCGGGCCGCCCCGGGTGGCACTTGCTTGGGGGCGGCATATTCGCGATGGGATCGTCTAGTGTGGTTCTTAGCCCTGAATGCACTAAAACATATATATAAATCCACGAATAACCAATTTATTATTTAAAAAAATGCTGATTTTATGACCCTGCAAAAAATGTATGGAGGGGGGGCGGCAATTTTAAGGATCGCCCTGGGCGGAACATACCCTAGCTACGCCACTGCGATTAGTATTTGCAGTTTCCATCCTAATAATATATGGTCATTCATTTTGTGATCATTTTTTGAAAACTTGCATCGTGTCAATAATACAAAAGCTAATTTATGTTTTCTTTCCAAAATATGTACTATATTATCCGAAGAATTATATGTGATTATCGTAAACCTATTTTTTAATTACAAAGTTTTTTTTATTAACAGTTAAAATTTATGTACAGATACGTGTCAGTTCTCGTTGTTAGTTTTGAACTCGTATTGCAAATCGGGCTGAACTCTTGAAATTTAGAACTATTTGTCTAAGCGCTATCAAACGGTTGAAATAGAAAGCGGTTGCTTTTGGAGATTTTAAGGTTCGTCTCGGTCGATTCGACATAGCTCCGCTTGGTTCAAGTCGGAGTTCTAAAACTAATTATAGTTAGAATGAAATGCATTTTTTGCATTTAACCTAATGAAAAATCTATAACTAATTGTACAATAGTTTTAAAACTTTCACTGGGTCAAGTCCAAAATACAACTATCAGAGGAAAATAAGCGGAAGAAGAAGTTAGTTGGATATTATGATAGCTATCCTTACTGATATTTTAAAGGATTTATAATATGAAAGTATTGGTCAAAGTATACTCAAACCAAGTTTTGGTCAATAGAGGAGCGTAAAAACAATTATCACTTCTCAGAAGTCAAAAATCTACGTCAAAAGCAATAAAATCGTGAATAAACTAAAATTAAGGCTGTTTCTTGCTGTTGTTTTTTTTATAAATGGTAAATATTTTCTTATATATGATATTATATAGGCTCTGATTATTGATCTGTAACTTCATAGAGACGATTCTCATGTATAATATATATCATTTCAGATCGACTTTGATTTGCTGGCACAGTGCAACGTTCACGATGAAGAACTCAACGATTCGAATGAAGAAATCGAAACCAAAGTGCTGACACTCGATGCCAAAATGGGACATCGACCGTCCAAAGTATCCCTCACGTGGGTTCTGCGAGAAAGCGCTGATCTACACCACACGTCTTGCGCTGAAAAGATATTCGCCAGGAAGAGCGAGATCCTCGCTGAAGAGCACATCATACAGAGGAACAATTTAAAGCTGAACAATGACTACTACGACAGCGGCGGAAACGACAGAATAGTCGGAAGGAACGCAAAGCAGTTCAAATGCCATATAAACTCAGAAGTTACCAAAAACGGAAAAAGCGACTCGAACAGCAGCTACTGCGACTCCTGGCTCGAGAGCAAGAGCAATTATGAGCACAACACTTTCGAGAGGAAGTATAGACACAGGAGAAGACGTACGAAACATTCAGATCAAGAGAATTTTGGATATGAAATCAAAAATATAGACACGTTCTTGACAAAAGTGGGTAGTGATGTTATAGTTTATATATTTGTTTCCAATTAAGTGCTAAAGTTTTTAAATGTCCGTAGGCTTCTATAGACAATCCGGGAAATATTCCCGTTGTAGTGACGCATCCGAGTATTCTTTATCAAACGCAACGAGGAAACTATCAACGAGAAGGATTTCTATCTTTGGGGATGGTTGTAAATGCAATTTTTAAGAATCAACAATGGTTGTATGTCCAAACCCCACATGGAGAAGAAGGATACATATTATATTCTTCGTGCTTACCGCTTGGAATATTACCAACTATTCAGAGGTAAAATTATAATGTATTTCGTCTCTGTATAAATAAAATAAAGTTTATCCTTTAAATAAAGACCGACATTCTCGTTTTTCTTTTAATAACAGCTATCATTTACATGCTTCATAAATTTTATATTACATGATTTTTTTACATATTCATATTTTATAAATGCAAGCTATTTCAATAAACTTTTAAAAGTTGCATGCTGAATACTTATTTTATCTTTACAAGAGACTGAGTCTTACTGACAAATATTTGCTCTTTTAATAAACATCACTAAAATAAATTTGTAGCCCTGAGATCCTATACTATATTTGTGTTAACACAGTCAGTTCAAGAACTATTCATTTTATCATTATTCATAATTGAGAAAGAGATGCCAACTTTTGATTTACGCCCCTACTATTTGCTCTAAAGCATATAGTTCTAAAGTCACGAGAAACACAGTGGGGAGTAACAACTGGTGGTTTTTGAACGTGGCACCGTGCTAACTAGCAAATACCTAAAAAAAATTATTAGCAAAAATGAAAAAGTGTTGGTTTTTTTAAAAAAGTTTCCACGTAAAGAAATCTAAAAATTTCAGAAAAAAGTAAAAAGATCAAAAATGTTCTATAATAGATATTAAAAAAATATAAAAATTAAAATGATAATTTTTTTATACACTTATGTACAGAAATCTACTAAATACTTGCGGCCTTTACCTCTTGGTGGTTCATTTATATGTAACCTCAATCTGTCGAGATATATTTTGTTGACGTTTTTATATATTTTTCACTTACCTGAAACAAATATCTTGATAAAGCACCTTGTTTATCATGAACCATATTATGCATCTCAATGCTTTTGATTGAAATCTGTTGTAACTTCTGTCCTCGTGGAAAACTGACTCTATTGTAAAGGTCTTAATGAGGTTTTGAAGGACTATTTGAGTCAACGTATACCTTCACACGCGTTGATTTACACAATGACCGCATGATGGTTCACAATTAATACAATCAAACAGAATCGTAGCATTATGACCAGTCGCTATGACGACTCCAATGCTGCTATTATGCCTCAGCTTTTGGCCGTACTCTGAATAAATCTGAGCATTGTAGCAAAATATTGGTTTTGAAACAGTTTTCTACAGTAACAATTAATTTATTAAGGACAGTTGAGATCCTGGACCGATTTTACGGAGCTATATGCAATGTTTTATTTTTTCCTAACGGATTTGTCTTAGCGGTCTTATTGGCTTTGACTCTTCATATTTTCCAATCTTAAATATATAATTACAACTATAGCATACCACCAATGTGGCTGTCGTGGTGTTACTTTTAGTAGGCATATCGGCAGTGTATATTTAACACTACTCCAGATTTATTGGATGAAGTGATGTTTGTAATTTTTAGTAGTTGATAAAAAACACCTATTATGATATATAAGTGATTTCAAATAGCATATACTACTTATATGGAAGGTTATTTTAAAATTTGTACAGAATCTGAATAATTCTATATAGTTGTTCGATGGTACAATGCTGTATCTAATTTTATAATTTGTTTGTTCTAGGTATCAATCATATAAACGTACACCATGCTGGGAGAGCACTTTAGATTTATATCCACCTCCTTGTGGTAATATGACTGACACTGAAAAGGAACAGCTTCACGAAGGATCCAAGTCAGAATGTGGAAGAGGACGTTCGAATCATATGTTTTCAGACACTATGTCGACGTATAGTGAAAAGACTTTTGATAAACTATACCTCAAAGCGACAGCCAATAGCCTTAAATCGAAGCAAAGCTGCGACAACACTTCTAAACACAGTCTAACATCTAAGAATGATATTAACTATAACAAATGCGCGAAGAAAAAGCAATTGTATAAAGAATCGAATAACATGGCTTTTGTGACGAGGCAGACGTTGATGGTAATAGAATCTGATTTTGAAGGTGCACAATCTGTGAACACGCTAACAGTGAAGAAGGGAGACGTCGTCGTGTTGCTTCAGGGTGATAATGTGGAGGCGGACGTAGACAGCGAGTGGTTTTATGTGAGAAATAAGAACGGGAGTGAAGGTTTCATCCCGGCGTCCATTGCCGGACATGGATATTTATAAATAAATGGGACCAGTGTATGTAAATAATAGCTTTACTCTAGTCAAAAGTTTTTTGTATTTTTTGTCTAAATAACGGTTGAATTGTAATTATATATATATATTTTATAAAAATAAAATTTCATCTATGAATTGTTTCTAATTTAATAATCTATTAATCAAATTTGGAATCTGGACAATTTGAGACAATATATGATATAATTAAAATGTAAAGTTTATCATTAAACAATTACTAGTTTTCAGTTATTTCATATCCTTCAAAACTTAATTACTTCTGCTATGGATGCTTTAGGTATAACATTGCTTTAATACACCTCTTAACCGGGCAGTTTCTGACAGAACAGTTATGATGATTTAATATAAGGTACGACAAGATTCATCCCTACCGTTGAAACAAGGTGGCCAGACTTAGAAAATACGAATACAGGGCATTTTCAGCGGGAAGACATTTTCACATTTTATAACAAAAAGGCAAATTTTAGAAATCAAATAAATTTTAATTAATCTTTTCCTTGAATAAGAATTAAAAAATACTTTTTATATCAAAGTGTAACTTTATTTCATCTTGTGGAAGTTCATCACAAAAAACATTTCAATGGCGTAGGTATGGTGGAGCGGAAGGGGCGGGCCTTAATCATATATGTAATTACGTCGCAAAATTGTTATTTTTTGTTGATTAATATTTTTCTTTTGGTTTTCTAATAAATATCAGTTTTATATCTTTTCAACAAATTAATAGCATTATTTTAATCTCATCGTACATTATTTTTATTCTTTTGAAGCACTTTATATTGATTTCAATGCAATTTTCAGCCTTCACTAAATCAACGGTTTTTTTTGCAGGATAATTGTTCAATTCAGATAAAACTTTGCTAGAATATTTCATCAGAAAAACAAATTCATAGTTCTCACAAAGTCAGGATCAGCCAGGAGTTTATGCTACTTCATCCTATTGAGGAACACGACACCAGCTTGCCTCGCATCTCTTTGGATTTCTTTTATATTCTATGAATTATAATTAAAATCGGCATAATTATTTTACTATAGTTTGATTTAATTAAAAGCATGGAGTATATTTCTTATAAAATATTATTTAATATTAAATTCAGTACACAATACTACATTTAACTAGATCTAAAATGTAACGTAAAGTCTTTATAATTAAAGTTTGTACAAAAATCGATCTCGGGACTAGATCCAGCGATTGCAAACACACAGTGCGGAGTAGATTGCTGTATGGCGCTATAAACAGTGGTCGCTGAAACTGGTATTTCTGCGATCAACTCGCCCTTAAAATTCAAAGTGTACAAATGCGGAGCAGTTCCGCCGGCGATGATTCTGTCTTCGTGGAAGTAACTGACGTGTATCCCATGATCGGGCAGCTCGAACGGCGAAGCGATTTGCAACGATCTCAATTGATACAAAGCTAATTTTGGACCACCTCCGCAAACGATCCAATCTTCAGAGACGCTGGCAGCGCCAACCCATTTTCCGAGATCTGGTCTTGCTAATTTCGGATCTGTATGAGGCGTGAAGTTGTTGCAAGACTTTGACGTTCGAACGTCCCATACTTTAACGCTACCGTCTTCGCTAGCAGATACCAGAGTTGAGTTTCTAGAAAATATAATATATTTAATATTGGAATAAAATTAAAAATATAGTTAATTATTTTAAATATTAACATAGGTATAAACAAATAATAACTTACAATCCATGTATCGAATGTATGTAATCGGTGTGTCCGTCATACGTCTTAACTAGTTTTCCAGTCGTTATGTTGAATACGTATATGTTGTTGTCTCCGCATCCGGCAAATAGTAAGTTGTCGTCTTCTTTCGACCACAAAGAGTTGACATCTGGTCTATCGATGTTCTGTCTGTTGTCCGGTATAGGTATCTTCCACTGTGGTTGACCCACTTTTGACTTTTTGATCTGTTTCCAATCCCAACCGAGGATTTCTCCGCACGTACCGGCTATCAAGAAGTTCTTGGTGCTGATTATGCTGCAAATTTGGATGTTTTTGCCAACGTCCAGGATGAAGTCCGCGTTTTTCTTATTTTTCGAGACGGTGGAGTCATCTGGAGGATTGAGTACATTGTCCAAGCTGTAAGTGTTTATAATAACAAACCCATGCTGTTAGCAATACATAACTCAAGACTGGCGTATAGTATTGATAAACTAACTTGTAAATCGCAATTTGACCGTAACAGTTTCCGGCTGCGAGATATCGACCGCAAGGCGAAAACGTTTGACATAAAACGGTGCAGTACAAGTCGCGGCCCAACATCTTCGACACCGGCATCTTGAGTGTTGCCCGATGAAATAAACTGTTTGACATTTGAACAGAACGAAGGAAGAGATAATGCGACCATGTACAAACATATATTTTTATGTTTTACGTTTCGTTGTATTTAATACTTCACATGAATGTTTATATTTAAAATTTTATAAAAAATTAAGTCTTAGTTTTTTTTTCGTTTGCCAAATGCCGTTAAAACAGTCATTTAATTTAGAAAAAAACACGATACTTATTTATCGAAAATATTTCGTTACAACATAACAGATGTTAGCCCAATACATTAAAATAGGGTAAATATGAGACTAAAATCAGTCTTATATTTATTTTATTGCTCGTACATTTGTGCCCACAAGTTCTTGCCACAATATATTATACACATAATAAACATAATAAACTGTCGCAACATTATGGAATTGTATGTGAATGGGCCTGCGTTAGTCGTCTTCCCCAAAAATAACGTCCATATCCAGAAATTGTGTAAAAAGGTAAAATTCTATTTAGGTTTGAATTTCGTTATTTTTTGTAGATACGTAGGTATTTGAGCTGCTAGTTTCATATTAAAAATTGTTCGTGAGGGTAAAATATGTAGCGCTAGCGCTTAGGAAGGTATTCATTATTTTTTTCTGAAAATTGTGATAAATTATAAGTGCGTTTTGTGATAATTTATTTAGGTACTAGCAAAATTGCTGTATCTGCTTCTGCTGAAAGAAATGAAAACAATAAATATTTATGCAGATTGGGGTAATATCGAACACTACTAAATTCAGCTTAAAATTCGTCGATTTGAAATGAAACGGTGTTTTTAAGCAGTTATGATAAAGAATAAATTTTGTGAATAAACGATTTGAAAAATATCGATCGTAATATTTTTTCGCCTCGGCAACACCTCGTCCACGATGACGTAGGTTTCCTATCGGCGGCGCGCGGACAATATAAGGTGTCGGCAGCATGGGAGGCGCGTACAGAACGGTGTACGCCTTCGCTAGAGAGATGCATCCGCGACTTCCAAACCTGCCCGATGTGCCGTACGGCACGGCCGGATTTCGCACCAAGTGAGAATCGTAACCTATCCCATAAGTCATTGCCCTCATTACTCATCCGACTTCCCCCTTTCTAAATGGATACTCTATTCCGTGTGCTGTGTTCCTTCTTTGTGATCGTTTTCTGGTTGACATTCGAAACCGGTATGACCGGCGTACCGCGAACCAACAAGAGTGAAAGGCGATTTCAGGCAATCACTTTCAATTCTTTTTTCCTATAACAATCGACTTTTCATGCACGACCTTGTGCGTTTATGCTACGCCTTATCGTATATGTTATGTACAATTTATTTATTTATAATCAGTAGCATGTTTTTTTAATAACTATAACAATCAATATATGTCCCTATAATTATTCATCATCAAATTTATCCGTAAGATTAAAGAAATCTAGGAAAACGTCATCTTTTTATTCTTCAAAATATGATGTGTATTAACTCTTTATGTGCGGAATTAAATTTCATAAAAAGTCAGGAAATGTATCAATTATTAACTAAAAAAAAGCTTAAGATATAGTTGTGATTTTTTATATGTTTATAATCATCCTCTGCTGCATCTTTATTCACCTTCACAATTTAATTTAAAAAGTAAAAAGTGATATAATGAGGGAAAAGGAAAAATATATATAAATGTTTTTGACAATCATTTAATACAACTTAATTAATAAGGAATATAGAAATTATAAAAAAAAATCCAGAAAAAATTCAGAAAAATAATACAACAATTTTCCTGGTTTTATCTTGAAAAATAAAAATAAAAAAAATATAAATATAGTTTTAGAAATATTTTTTTTCTATATACATGTATAATGATTTTTATATTGTGGGATAAATCCGCATCTCGCATCTAAAAGGGTAAAACAATTTATAATTTTACCAATATTCGTCATTTTTTTTGTTCAGATTAAATAAGGGCCTCTCAAAAATTATTACGGGTGAAATATTATTCTTTCATTTAATTCAATAACAAATGTTTATTACCTGGGATTTAATCTAAGATTATCTTTTAAGTGTTAATGCTCTTCTTCATAGTAAAAGGGTTGAATAAATATATATTAATAAAATACCAAAAATCATTCTTTGTCTTATCAAATATAAATCACTTTACAAGCTTACATCACTAGTAGTGCTCAAAGCTTTGTAAAAAATATAAGTAATGTCTACAAGCATTATTTAGAATTTTAAAATATTATCCATAGTGTGATACTACTCTAGAAAATCTCCCATGTGAATCATTCTAATTGAATTAACTGTACTGTAACAGATCATACTCTTATAATAATTTACAACTGATTTATTAACGAAAATTTTTGCCAATTATTCAATCATTATTATTAACGTTGGTCACAACAATTATTAAAATGCAACATTCAAAATTGTAAAAAAACATACAGATGCTCTATAAAAAATTAGTATTGTTAGTAAAACAACAAATATATTAATTGGCTCATGACAATCTTTCGGTATTTTTGGCTCAGCTATTCAGCGGATGTGCTATTTTTCTCATAATATCATCATGTCCAAATAACTAAATATATTGAAAAATACGCTAGTAATTAATCGCTTCCATAAGATAGTCTTCATTATAAACTAGAACATGTTCTCTATGAAACAAATACGTATGTTCTGATATAAAAGCTAAGCTCTTTTATCACTATTATCTTATATATATATATTTCATAGCCGCTATCTTGATTCTCGCGATTGGTCTTGTTTCATCAACTATTATTTAACTGACAATAAAAAGTATTTGATTGAAACATAAGATAAAATTTTTTAAATATTTGAAAATTCTATACAACTGTTTATTATTTCAGTAAATAATTAACCCTTTGCATAGTCTGTAAACCAGTCGGAAACAATTTTACGCAATTTGATCATTTTTAACACATTGTTGTCGGGTGATTTCGGGCATTGTCTTAAGCCTGGCGCGGGCCATTTTTTAGCAGCCGCGGAATTAATCGGAAACGAAGAATTTCCGCGTTTTTTTTCGGAAACTCGCCATAACTTTTATACTATGCAATATAAAATTATGAAATTTTAAACCCAGACTTACCATAAACAGTACTATCAAATAAAGAAGAAACATGGAGGTTGACACTTTTATATTCACTGGAAACTTGCGTTTATTTTGCACATAAAAGTACTATAAAAATGTATGTAATAAAAAATCGAATTAAACACTAAATAAAACTAAAATATGTCACAATTTGTTTTTATGAATAGTTTTTCAAGGTATGATATCTCTAAAAACACGTACCGCTTTGTAGAGGTATGTCAAAAGGTACATAGCCACACTTTTGGTCCAATCATCAATAATCAGAAAATTCATCGTCATATTTATTTTCATCGGGGGAAAACATTTCGGGGTGTAAAACTATTTTTTAGAGACAACCGAACGACGGAACATTTACGCGTAACTGTAATGATGTATTTTTTTTTATAACAAGTCACAGATGTCGCAATGACCGTTGCTTGTTATCTACCCTAGGTCAAGTTTCATTGGAATTTGTTTTGTTTTCTCACTCCCGACCATCCCTTCTTTTACATCAGGTAGAAAGTAATTCCTCGAAGCATCTTGAATAGAATTGAACATAATGGAAGATATTTGGGATAACAGGAACTTTTTATAGTTCGTTATTTAATTTTTTGTACGGTATAAAAATTCGATATCAAAATTAGTACAATACTTGGTGGAACTGTAATAAATCCGACGACGAATAAAATAATGTCTTTATTAAATATCAAAGCAGTGACATCTAGCTGCTGACAACAAAAATAAATGCAGTTAAAATTACACGGATAAACACGTGAGCCGACTTCTAGCAACAGACTACCAAAAACGGATTTTTACGGGTCCCGCAATCCAGCAGCAGTACCGCAAAAACGGAAAAATCCGTGTCCCGACAACAATGTGTTAAAAAATACATAAATTTCGTATTTTTTATGTTATTTTTAAAAAAAAAATATTGATGCTAAATTTTAAACTGACACGAAAAAGATCCCTGAGAGTAAAAATATTGAGACACCCTGTTACATAAATTCCTATGCTTATTACACAGTTTGAGACAGCTCTAACAGTGCAGAGCGTAATTTTTATTGAAAGCAAAACACTCGAAACACACATGTGTTCCAAATAAAAATAAGTGAACCAAAAATGAATGAACACAGTAATAAGTCATATTTATTACTGGAAAAAATTCGGCATTGATAAAATAAACACCATTCATTGAAAGATAAACACATCCATTACCACAGTAATTATTACAATATAAAATACAAAGAAAATTAAATGATTTAAAAAATAAATAACTTAGAAATGCCACTAAAGTATTGAATATGAAATGCTGCCGCGGCTTCCGAGCGCAATAGGTTAAGTAATCAGTTCTAATTCACTGGATTGAAAAGTGTTATAGTGAATCTCGATTTGCTTTGAAAAAATAATTGGTGATTTTTTTCGACAAATGGAAATTTTTCATTATATAATATTACTTTTACTACTTATTCACGTTACGTAGTCATAAAAACGAGTTTTAAAATTTGTTTCCATTTACAGGGCTATGTACTTAGATCACATAGCGTATCGCATGGGTCTTCTAGCTGTTTTAAGATCGAGAACTCAAGATGGTACGTTAACAATCTGATCCTCATAATCCTCAAAATACAACATTATTGTAACTATGGTTTAATTTTAGGAGCTGTCATCGGATTGATGATAACCGCCTCCCATAATTTGGAGCCAGACAACGGTGTAAAGCTGATCGATCCCTTCGGTGAAATGCTCGACATTAAATGGGAACCTTTGGCCACTAAATTGGCCAATGTTGAGTGAGTGTAATTGTATAAATGGTATAAATATATTTGATAGATTGTTTAATTATTTTTGTATAATTTAGGGACACCGAATTGCCATCGGTCGTGGACGAAATAGTCAAATTGCACAACATCGATATGAGATTGAAGGCATCTGTGTACATCGGAATTGATACGAGGTATTTTATCAGTTATATTTTAATCTATGATTGGCTCTCATTATTTTTTTGTAATAAAAACAATAAATATTTAGTTAATGCATATTCGTAAAATTAAAAAAGTATTTTGATTATAAAGAAAAAAATCGCCTGGGATGCGGTTAAGATAAAAAATAATGCGTGTACCAAGTGTAATTGAACTTATGACCCATTAATTGATGGGTAGGTACACTAACAGTTGAACTATCATGCTGGTGCGTTCAATCGACGATAATTAAATTAGAGAGAGTTTTAAAGTGATTTTATTATTATTTTAGGTACACTAGTCCTGGTCTAGCAAAAGCAGCATGCAACGGAGTCATGGCTATGCAAGGAACACCTACCGAGTTTGGCATCGTAACAACGCCGATGCTTCATTATTACGTCAGATGCAAAAATACTAATAACCAGTATGGCATCCCTACTGATGAAGGTTTGTATTTTGTATGATTTAGGAATAAATATTATAATGTAACAACTTTTTACACACAAATTATTTATGACAACATATACAAAAAATTGGTGCGGGGAACGGAATTGAATCAGTGTTACTAAACTAATATTTAGAAGTCGAAAGGCATGTATGTCATGCCCAAAATGGATTTATCATTGCAGTTAAAAGGCATCTATGTCGTGTCCAATATATTTTCTATTTTCTGAAGCCATTTTAAATGACTTGATGATAAAATTTCCAGTATTTTATTTCATTAGTTACTCAGAGATACTTCTATCAATATATTACAGTTAAAAGATTTAGTAATTCTTAACCATTTTACCTAGATGTGTCAAATTACTAAAATTCGTCATAAAATCTGTTAATCCATCGATGGATTTTGGAAACTATTTTTTGACCAGTTTGTGCCAGCCGCTCAAAACCTAGACGTGTGAATTGTTACTCATGGTTCTCAATCTAAAAAGTTTTGTTTTTACATTTACGTATATATTTTTTTAAAATAAATTAAATTACTGTTTTTAATTCAATTCAATATTAAATTTCGAATCGTGAAGTTGATTTTGACGAATATTTTGTGCCCTATAATAGGTCTATAACGTAGTGAGAATTAATTAGGTTGAATGTTTTATTTTAATTAGGAGTAGTGATACATTGTTCTTGCCGAAGTATATCATATGTAAATGGTGATCCAACTTCAGTTTCCAAACTTTTTTTTTATAAAAAAACACTAATTTAAAGATATCTTAGAATTTTTTTATTAATCAAACATTTGATGTTTTTCATTAATTTTGAAAAATAATATCAATTAGGTGGCAGATGTTAGTTTCTAGGTGCTCAAATGGCGCTAATTGGCATAATCTTGGCAGCCAGTTGCTCCTCCCTTTAATTCAGCTAGAAAAATGTATATCATTTAATGAAATACTATTATATTAATATTAATGAAATCGAAATATTAAAAAAACGACCACTGACTGGCTAACTTCTGTTCCTCTCCCTCCTGGAAAAACTGAAATTACGTTCCTGATTCTAAACCAGAAATTCTCCGGTAAAATTATCCTTAAAAAAATCTATAAAAACAGTTGAATCTATCCCGATAATATTTTTTGAAATATGTTATTTCAGTGAAATTATATCGGAGTACATTTTCACATTTAAGTGCATGTTATAATCACACTGAAAAATATTATTGTTCATTGACACTTAAAAATAAAAAGACCAGATTTCCAGCGACATCTGTGACGACATTTGCCCCCCCCCCCTCCTTGGTGAATTTGGCCAGAAAACTTCATGTCGTTTAATTAAATACTTTGAATTCTAATAATATCGAAATATTAAAAAACGCCCACTGACTGGCCATCTCCCCCCTCCCATCTTAGAAAAAGCAGAAATGATGTCCTTGATTCTAAATGTCATTTTAGTACAATCATATCGAGATACATTTTCACCGGTATATACATATTTTTACCAGTGAAAATATAATTTATCAGGCGGGTGCTAGTAAAATTATATTAATTCAACTTTTCCATACGTAACTGAATTTACATACATATAATTATTTATTTACATGCAATGTTACAGTGAATGTGTATTTTTCTGTAAAGTTATATTTTCATTAATGAAGTCCAAATATATTTTCACTAGAAGATATATATATATATATTTCTACTAGCGAAAATATAATTTAACTGAAAAGCACTAGTGAAATTATATGCTGCTCTAAAATGTCTATGAAGTTATTTTACGGTTGTGAAACTTACATTTTCTGTTCAAACCCAAACCTAACCTAATGAAAATTACAAAACTAATTATAGTTTTAGAACTTTCATTAGGTCATGTACAAAATACAACCTAAGCAAACTTATATCTTAGGCGAAAATTAGCAGAAGTTTGTTTTAAAAATATGATAGCTATCCTTACTGATATTAATACGACTTCTGACACGAGAGTATTGGTCAAAGTGTATTCAAACCGAATTTTGGTCAATTGGAGGGCGCAAAAACAATTTCACTTCTCAGAAGTCAAAAATTCACGTCAAAAGCAATAAAATCGTGTCGGCGCCTTCGCAGTGGGAACGCTCGTTACCGAGCGTTCCCACTGCGAAGTACGATTTTGTTGCTTTAGACGTGGATTTTTATTGCTTTTAACGTGAATTTTTAACTTCTGAGAAGGAGTAATTGTTTTTTGCGCTCTCCTATTGGTTAAAATTCGGTTTATATGTGCTTCATTTGATTCTCACTTATTGTGAGTCGTAATATTGTTATAAGACCTCTTAATATGAACGTAAGTGGGATATAGCGAATAAAAATCTATAATACTCAATAGGTTTAGTGCAGTTGCTGGAAATTATTTTTTTATTGATTTTTTGATAAAACCACAAATGTGTTTTGCACTCTCCGTTATTAAAATGGCATACCATTTTTTAAATAGTATAATATGTCACATATTGACCTTTCTTTCTTCGTAGACAAAATGCCACTGTTATATAAAGGTTAAAAATATCAAAAATTCCCTTTTGTTGTGGTATTAAACAGGCAATTTATTTTATATAACAATTCATAGGATATTACAACAAGTTGGTGAACGCCTTCAAGAAGCTAAGGGGTCCCAATCCGATCAATTCTTCGTACAATCCGTCTTTGTATTTGGACGGCGCCAACGGAGTAGGCGGCAAGAAGATGAACGTCATAAAGAAAAAACTTGACGGCTTTCTTGACGTAACAATATTCAACGCCGGAGGCAATGGTGGAAAATTAAATCTCAACGTACGTTGTACTAAATACAGACTACATTATTTGGATGATAATCGTACGTTTGATTACAGTGCGGTGCCGATTTCGTAAAAGTGCAGCAAACTGCTCCCGTCGGTGTACCAAAGGAATTGAATCAAAGAGTCGCATCTTTCGACGGCGACGCCGATAGATTGATCTATTATTATTTAGATAATAGGTATTTTATTTATAAATATATTTTGCATTAATCTTTCAATGCTGATTGTCGCTATGTTTTCAGTGAAACGTTCCATCTTTTGGATGGAGACAGGATAGCCACTCTATTGGGTGGCTATTTGATGTCGTTGATCAAGAAGTGTCAATTATCCGATCTCAAAATGGGAATAGTTCAAACAGCTTATGCTAACGGTGCATCTACTGAGTATATAACTGATAAACTGGTGAGTAAAGCAGAAATAGAAGATTATTCAATGCATTTGGATTTCAAAATCTAATATGTATACATTTGTATTATTACATGAAGTGTGTTCCGGTGGCTTGTGTCAGCACTGGTGTGAAGCATTTACATCATGAAGCGATGAAGTACGATATTGGAATATATTTTGAGGCAAATGGTCATGGCACTGTTACTTATAGCAAAAGAGCCAAAGCTTCTATCAAAGCAGCTTCTGCAGATCAAGGGTGAATTTATTGAATATATGATTAGTTTTCAAAGCGAATGTGTCTTAAATTAATTTTTAACACTAGACTGAATCCAGATCAACGTGATGCGGCTACACGCATGTTGGCGTTGATTGATCTCACTAATGAGACTGTAGGTGATGCCATTTCGGACATGTTTTTGGTAGAGACGGTGCTGCATCATAACGGCTGGGATGTGCATCAGTGGTTTCAGGCTTACGAGGATCTTCCATGTAAGCAGTTGAAGGTTTCAGTCAAGGTTTGCTTTATTTATTTTTAAATTAGATTTATTAGTAAATCTTGATATGTATTAATCATAGTTTTTTTGTTACGATTTTAGGATAGAAATTTAATTACTACCAAGCACGCCGAAAGGATTTGCGTAACGCCTGAAGGACTTCAAAACAGGATCGATGCTCTTTGCGCAAAGTATCCAAAAGGCAGGTCTTTCGTCCGGGCATCAGGCACTGAAGATGTTGTGAGAGTATATGCAGAAACAGCTAGTAAAGAGGTTTGTGTTTTGAAAATATTTATTTGACACTTAAAAATAATATAAAAACTAATTTAATTAAAATTAGTTCACCCCCCCTTGAATTTGGCCAGAAAAATGCACGTCATTTAATTAAATATGAATTTTAATTAAATCGAAATATTAAAAAAAACGACCATTGACTGGCAAGCTTGTGCACTCCATCAGGAAAAAGCTAAAATGACGTCTTTGATTCTAAACCAGAAATTCTCGGGTTATCCCTCAAAGAAAATCTAAATAAAACAGTCGAATCTATACTGAAAATCTTTTTTTAAATGAACCGTTTCGGTGAAATCATATTGGAATACATTTTCACCAGTAGATATATATTTTTACTAGTGAAAAAATATTTTATCTGGCAGATGTTAGTAAAATTATATGATTTCAAATTTTCCATATGTAACAATATATACCATATCATTATTTATTTACATGTGATGAAGAAATGTTACAGTAAATGTGTATTTTTTTCAGTGAAGTTATATTTTCACTAGTGAAATCTAAAACAATTTAAATGAGCAACATATAAAATAATTGTTCCATAAAACGAATTGCTTGTGAATTACTGTTGGACAGATTAGGTGCAACACCTTATGAATAACTGCATTATGGAACAAAGTGTTTATTTAAATGCACATATCTCTCAAAATAATCGTGGAAGGTTATGAGTTAAACTCCTCGAATAAAGCGAAAGTCTCCCGGGTGGCTTTTTAAGAGTGAAACCATTGTGGTCACATCCCAATGATGATAAATAATACATAAAACAATGCATATGTGTCTAAATAAATTGTATTAGTATATTTCAAGTTACGGTAATTAACGCTAATAATTTTCGAGAGTGCATGGCCATTCTTGGGTGTTCTGAATATGATGATTTCACTAATCTTTTTGTTTGGTAAAGCTCATTTGTTAGATTGTAAATTGTTTCTGATTTTTTCTTAAAATATCTTTGTGTGTATTTTTAAAATTCAGAAATATGCCATTTTGATAGATGTCATTCTTTAATCTTTCTGATAGCTGAAAAATTCCTCTCTTGAATTTGTGGTTCTGGCAGGAGTTCCGGTCAATATGGTGGATGCATTAAAATATTACAGTCAAGTTGTAACAATTTTTGCTTTTGCTATTAATCTTGGAACACAATACTCTTTTTATTGATTGTCGATTGCTCCTTTCAGTATGATCAATTGTGATCAGCACTTAGTAAAATCGATAGTTTGGTTTCATGGTAGCATTTTATTTTTTGATTAACGTTGTACGAAATCTACTTTCCAACGCTTTTGTTTGAGAAAATATGTTCAAGTTACGAATCATAATCAGAAATTCAGTCCAATAAATTTGTATTGGTTATTTGAAGTGCCACACAATTATCAAGCTACTTTATCATCACAAGCTACATATTGTAAATGTATCGAGAGTTATGAGCAATGTTTTGTGCCTCCAACTATTTCCATTAAATGTATTATCAGTTCAATTATATTTTCGCTAGTATGAATACATTTCTATTGATGAAATTTTTTTCGGATACGTTTTCACTAAAACGCCAGTGAAAATATAACTTCACTGTAACATATGTATATAATGTATTTTTTTTGAAATTAAAATTATATTTTTAGGATACTGAACATCTGGCAACCGAGGTAGCATCAGCCATTTACGAAATGGCTCATGGAGTTGGAGATCCGCCATTGTTATCCAAATATTGAAGGAGGCAAAGATATGATTAATTTATAAAAATAAAATTGTTCAATAAGCGATTGAAGATTTATTAAATATTAATTTCAGAGGTTTTCAAACAAAGTACATAATATAACGCTGAGTTCTGTTTTCTAAAATAAATCTAAAACGTATTAATTCGATTTTATATAATTAAATATATTAATTTATAGATAGTTATACAGAAATTTATATTGAATTTTATTTAACGTTAACAGTGATATACTTATTTATTGAATAAATTTTATTATATACACACATTTTAATATAAAGCAATAATGTTTTTAACACGAAATTTTAACTATTATTTTTATTAACAATCAACGTGCATATCATTCGTTTTGCTTTGGTTTTCAAATCGACAGGACAAGTTTGAGAACCTTTGCGTATTTACAGCAATAATAATTGTGTTTATGTATGTTATGTTTTACGTGTCATTTTCACATGGACGAAGGAAAACGTCAGAGATTTTTGTAGTACGTTTTAAGAGTGGTATTCGCGATTGAGTATTGTATAAAACTTGGTGCTTTCATATTTATATTATTATAAAATATGTATGTAAAAGTCGTTTAGCTTTTGGTCGTTGATAGTAAATCGTAAGCGAAATTATTTTTTCATACTCGAAATATAAACAAAATTGTATATTTTCGATATTGTCAACATCGTCGGTATTAGTAAATCGCTATAGATGTGTACGTAAAACGATATGCGATGTGAAGTTGTGATGTTCTGATTTAACGTGCAACTGCATTTATTTTCATTTCGATTGTTTTAATATTTTTTTTATTATTATTATATACATATATAGTGGTTTTAAATTGCTTAGTTAACATTAGAGACTTAGGGTGTTTTTGACTGTTACTAACGCATTTCTCTCTATTTCGAAATTTTTTACAGGGTATCGACGGTTTGCTTTTATTAATGATCATTATGATGTATTATTTTAAATGAATAGGTTAAGAACTTACAATAACCGAGACTCGTTACCAATGTTTTGTTTAAGTTACTAGTCTAAAACGCACAGTTCGATTCACACATTATCTTGCCGAAGCATATAATTTGTTATTGATCAGAATAGCGTGTAAGTTTATGATTTTAATACATTTTAAAGAAGAGCCTTCAAATGTCACTGCCATTGAAAGCAATATGAACCAATTGTAAATTTAATCTTTTTAGATAACAGTAACATAGTGTCATTGTCGGATTAGTATGGATATTATATCGGAATTTCACTTAAAACCGATTTTATACGCGTTGATCTAAATATCTACTTTAGTCGGGTTTATAGCTTAAGTTCTGTATAATTTTCTTAATCAATTTAATTTATTTTTAATATTATACTATATCACAATTCAGATGTCGATCTAGTCTCTGCTTTTCTTTACTCTACACTTTTTTTAATATACAGAACTTTTGCTATAACCTATTGCTTTTTATAGAATACAGTTGTGATTGTACGGCATCTATTTTGATCCTTATACATGGTGCTTATCGCTTTACAAAAAAAATATTCGCAGCTATTATATAAATTTGTAGTAATTGTGAATTGAGATTATTAGATGTAGTGCTGTATTTTTGTTACAAAGAAGAGAAGCCATGTCGATCGTTTGACGTTATACGTATTTAACACAATGTATATTAAAATAAAAGACATGTTTAGAATCTTCGGTGATTTCCGACGTAGACATTCCATTTAGATTTTCCCAGATGTTAGGTAAAGATCGACATTGTTTCTCACATATCATGAAACTGGATTACCGAATCAAATTGCGTTATATAACTCGACTAACTACTTTTTATTTTAACTGCATGGATTAACTATATATAAAATAACGATTAATTGTGTTCATTTTTATATCTTGTATATTTTTTAATATTTACATATATATTCGCTTGTGTTACTTATATATTTTTTTACATAAAAAAGTCAATTTCTCATATTTTTTTTCAATCTAAATCTGTTCTTTTTCTGCATAAATTTTTTGCTCAATTTTGGATCGTAAAATCATTCCGTTTTTTTTATTTTATACATATGTAATCAGATAACATTAAAGAAATTCACAGCTCACTAACTGTTTTTTATTGTAAATTTAACTTATACACGTAAATAGGAACTATTCTTCATACGCCTCTGAGTCGGAGGCGCATTTTTTTGGTTTGACGAGATTCAACTGGAACGGCACGGAGTAGATCTCGCTCCTTGAATGATGAGTTCGTGCACCTGTAATTGTTTTTTTATGTGAATTGGTTTGATTTTTGTTTGGTTTTTATGTTGGTTTTACCTGAACTCCTCTCCGTGTCGCTAGAGCGTATATGACCGCTTCGGCGACGTCCTCGGGTAAAATATTTGGAGACACGTCGTAATGGTAAGCGTTTGGATAAGATTTCACCGGTCCTGGACTGATGCTCTAAAAATTAAATTTGTTAATAACTTTAAAAATTGAGTTTTTGTCTACGTTGACTTAATAAGAATTGAGCCATGGAGGATGCGCTGCTTGAGAATCTCATGGGAATGAGCATGCAGCATAGAAACGAGCAGAAGTAGCATGGTAATTTTTAAATGCATAAATGCCGGAGTGGCGTTTTTGAATAGATATTTTGTAGGAATAGAAACAACAACGTGGTCGATCCATATAATACCATTTCACGCCAAAATCCACATTGATGCATAGAAATGACTCATTTATTGCAACGGATAATTATTTATGATCACTAAGTCATTATGGCTGATCACCTCTAAGAATACCGTCTGCGTAGTAAAATAATAAAAAAAAATGGCCCATAAAAAGGGCTCTCTCCAGATGTAATTTTTGTGTAGGTGTAATAATAAACAAGTACAAGACAGATTCACAGAGCATCTTATTTGCTGACAAGTTCTAGTTCATTCGCACTCTTGCTGGAGTAACATACAAGCATCAACGACGAATATCAATGGGTTGCATATCTTTCATTACTAAAACGTTGCAAATGCAGCAGTTATTTTAAGTTACTGCTGTGTCTTCATGTTGCTGTGGTCCATTTCAAACTACATGTTTGTATACATTAGAGCGGTGTTTTGAATTTTTATCAATTGACGGTTTATATAATAAAAAATATCAAGTCAACTCACCGTTATCTTTATATCGCTACCAAATTGATTCAACTCGACTCTCAAACTATCAGTGAAGCCCGATACTGCGAATTTGCTCGGCGAATACATGGCCGTCAGATAATGCTGGTGCACCGTGTGTCCGCTGACGCTGTGGATTGCATAACGATAGTGAGTGAAATGTTAATTCAACATATAAATCGAGAGTTGAAGGCCAATCATACCTGTTTATGTTTACAATGTGACCACTGTCTCCGCGTTTCCTCATGGTCTTGAGAGCCTCCCTGGATGCCAATGCCATGGCGAGCACGTTCACATCCAAGCTGTTCCGCCACTCTTTGGTCGTTCCGTCTGGAAGTAGAAATTAATTTATTGTGAAACTGAAAGTGTGCCATGTCTGACCTGCCATTTCAAAACGAGCCCATCGCTAATTATAATATATTAGCTATGCATGGTAAAAGTTTATGATGCATATGTGAAAGTGACAAGATTTTGTGTGTTTTTTATGATGACACTATCTATACATATATATGGTTTTGGGCTACTAAATAGGTTTGTCAATATTGTGATTGTGACAAACTTTTAGTGTTTCTCAAGGGAGTGGTTCTTTGATTCAATTATTATCAATAGAATGGTTTACATGTCTTAGTTATCACGTATTACTAATACAGAGATATTGACACTAGAAATAGTTTTTTTTTTACTATTTTACATAAATAATACAGTGAAATATGTATATACCAGCTTATTACTACTTTTTGGTTTACCATCAATGATATATAGTATAATATTTTACAATTATAGTTATAGTAGTACTGATTATTTTTTTCTTTAATGTATCAAGTTTCGAGAAATTGTATCAGTGGTGTTATTACAACTTTACTGCGTATTTTTTGTATATCATAAAAACTGTTAAAAGTCAGAGCTAGATGAAAACGTAACAGGCGTTTTAAATACTGTACTATTGTGTCCGATATAGTGCAAAGATTAGATACCTTACATTTGGTTCCTATTTTTTCTTTACAATTAGCTACACCTGAAAAACTAAGATTTTTTTTATATAAATTGTTTTATAAACGCAAAGAGTTTAAAATTTGGCCATACAGTAGTTTAAAATGATTAGTGCCTCGTTGAAGATAAAGTTGAACACTTGGGAATCACGTCACAATTTCAGCTGTTCCAAATCAGACGACCGAATGAAAGTGATTCACCGTAACTCTGTTTGGTGCCAGTTTGGCTATATTTATTCCAAGTTGGAAGCGAAGTGGTAGTTTTGGATAAATGGCGGAAGTAAGTGATTCAGTGCGGTAGTGTTCTGACTTTTGTATCATTGATAATTGGGAAAATCCAACGCCCAGTTCAAGTCTTCGATCCTCTGACTGATATATATGATTTGGGGCGGAACCAGACTATTTGTTATGGTCTAAAACAGATTCTTTGTCGGTCGTAATGTAGATTCAAAATCGGTAAAATTGACAACGTCGTCATTTTATGGAATGTGTAATCCAGGGATTTGGATTTGTTCACTCTAATGAAAAAAAACTATTTTCTTGGAAAATTCATGACGAGCAAATCAATTGATTTTATTACCCTTTTAGCGAGTCTTTTGCACTTATTTCAACACAACGATGATGAGGGAAAATATACTATATTTATAAGTAATAAATTTAATAATTAATTATTAAAAAATATAATATATGTATTTTAAATAAACTATCAACATTACAAATAAATATCACATTATTCATTTAAAAATTATAATGGACAAAATTACATTTTTGGGTGTAATAAAGAAGAGGCGATTTTGCTCTCATAATTTCGCGCTTTGCGCTCGTGAGCTTGCCTTTTTTAATGTAACCTACAACTTATTATTTTACTAAATTATTTTTATTAACTGACATTTAGGCATGAATTTTTTTTATTTTTATTTAATCAGAAATTTACATCAGATAATAATCATGATTATTATTAATGTAAGTCGTCGTGTTTCGTACATTAGTATTATTATTATTTTTAATTATTGTTGTTTAAGCTTATCAACTTATATATTATCATTTTAAATAGTTTTTAGTTAAATTATATATAGTTTAGAACATTAATAATACTATTATAATATTTTAATCACTGTATAGCTTTAATAGCCATATTTTATAATGAATTTTGGACACAAATGTTATTTTATTATTTAACCTTAACAAAATATCTATAGTGTTAGATATATAAATCACAAAAAAGTGTAAATAAATGCAAAACTGTTTAAATGCTATTGAATATATAGTCACTTTGCATATTTGTTTGACAGCAATTTTCCTGTTCCATGTTATGATACCAACAGAAATAATAGTGTGTTTTTTTTCCGTATATTAAAAAAACTAACTAAAAATAAACTGTATAGATGTTAAGCTTAACAATAATGATCTAAAATGGCAATTGTAGAAAATCGTGATATTGTTTAAAAGCGTTTAGCAATACAGCTATAATAATTTGTTACACGATGTTCGTAAAGGTAAGAAGATTCAAGGTAGAACATGACCTAATGCCTAAAGCAAGAAAAAGAAAGGATCCCTTCGTTTTCCATTTATCCTATTACAATTATTGTGTTGTTACGAAAGCGTGTCGCGTTCTTCGAGAGGTTTTAAGGAATTCAGTACAACAAGCAACAGGACCTTTAAATCGGAGTGTATCTCGTTTTCGCCACAACTATGCGACTTTCAATGAGCCCATTAAGAAAGAGTACATTCGTAATTGGTTTAGTTCTGGTTTCAGTCCAGTATCCTCATTAAAATTCTATTTATGTATACCGAAATAATTTTAACAGCTAAGGGTTAACACATTTATAATACTATAATATAATACAAGTTTGCAGACATCTAATTTATTTTAACTAATTTTAGTATAATACATATAATACTTACTTATAAAGCCTCCTTGATAATATACTCCAGCATTATTGATGAGCACGTCCACACCTCCTAAAACTTTTTCCACCCACTGGAAGGCTCTGATTATATCGTCTTCTTTGGAAAGATCACATCTGTATGGATATATCGTGCCATTGACCCTGGAAGCCAGTTCCTGAAGTTAAAACGAATTGATTTATAATATTTTTATAAAATATCTGATCTGATGTTTGTAGAAGGTTATTTACAGTGAAAGTGTGCAAAATCCTATAACGAGTAACCTTGAGATATGTATGTATTGATGCAGATCTTCAAATGACTGATGGTAATTAATCTATTCAATGGATTTCATATTTCCTGTACTATTTTAAAACAAAGCTTTATTGTTCTTCATAAAATTAGGAACACGTTTATTCTATTTCACTAATTATGGTAAAGGAATTCATATAAATTTATATTGCATTTGCGTCTTAACATATATTTGTTAACATATAATTCATTAATTATTCATAACAAAGATAAAAAATACATGAAAGAATAAACAGTAAGTTAATAAAATTATATTTGCAAAGTGAAAATGAAACGTCTTTACGTCAATAATAAAATATTTCGTATAAAAAAGAATATCATTTTCAAGGTTAACTAGTCTCATTGAAACTGTATCTATATAGCTTTCAATAATACACATTTTTATAAATTGTTTAATTAATTATTTTATTTATGTAAATATGATAATATATTTTTAAGAAATACACGTTTTCCGAATACTAGGTGTATGATAATAAAATATTAACATATGTACATATGTATATACTATAGTTTTTTAATATCATAATTAGTACATAATTTTATACACAAATCAGTCTACCTTGTATTTGTATTAAAAAAGAAAAAAATAAGTAAGTATTAGGTCCGTGTTTAATTTTTTTTATTTAATCTTAAAATTATTTTAATATCTCTTATATAATATTTTTGACCTTTACTTTTTTCTCTATGACTTTTTAACGAAAATTTTTATATATGTTACAGTTAATGTTAATGACTAGACAATATATATATATATATATATATATATATATTTTAATTTTTATTTTACTTCAATATTTTTTTTAATATCTGCGATTTTTAAACAATATAATAGATTAGGTTGAGTAGCAACCTTAGCTGAGATATTTACAAGAGCAATTTAAAAAAAAAAAATGGTGAAAACTACGGCAGTTATAATGCCCTCAAATTTCGTTATATTATACATCGATATAAATAACAATTTTTTTTTATTTATTTTAAAACTTATTTTTATTAACTGTGCTTCTAAGTTAAATAAAGGCAGGAAATTATTTAATTTATTTAATTTATAAATTTACACATGATAATAAAAGTTTATTGTAAGTGTAGGTCGTCGTGTTTCGTACGTTAGTATTATTATTATTTTATTTAATTATTATTACTTAAGCATATCAATTTATATGCTATAATTTTATTTAGTTTTTAGTTAAATTATTTCTAGTTCAGAATATTAACATGATTATTATATTTTAAAATTTCGTTTTACATCAATATAAATAACAAAAAAAAATTTAAATTAAATTTATTTTTATTTTTATATGATATTGTTTGAATAAACGTAATTTTAAAACAAAATGGCTAACGAATTTAATCGAGATATTTACAATCTATTTTTAAAATAAAAAAATTAAAACTAATCATGTCCTCAAAAAGGCAGATAAATGTAAAAAAAAATCTGTTTTTAAATGTTTTTTAATTCATTACTGCAAAACCGCCATTTTAAAACAATAATGCGGATGATACTGGCTAACGAAATTAGCCGCGATTTTTACAAGGTAATTTTTATTAAAAAGTTTCATGTCGATATGATTAAAAAAATAATTTATATGTACTCATATGTAATATTATTCACTATAAGCAATAAATTTTAGTGGTAATTAATAACAGCAATATATTTACTTTACATTAATAAAATAAAAAATATACTTTTTTACTTTAAAAATCTTTAATTATATACATATAATCTAAAAATAAAAACAAATCTGTTTTATAATAAACAAATTAATATGTTAAAAAAATTAAATTGTCAAAATCAAACAATACGAAACTTAGAATATAATTGATATTTTACATATGAATCTTTGTGGCAAAAATGGCATAATACACACTCTTAAAAAGTGTTTTATTACACGATAAGTATTTATTGATATAAGTAGTACAATAATTTTAAATTAGATATTTTAAAATATGCAATCTAATATAGATAAAATATGTTTTAAAACTCATTATTTCAATTAAAAATAAAATTAACCTATACTTTTTTTTAATAATTATGAAAAATATAAATGTTTTTCGTTATAATATTTTTTTATAATTTAGGTTAAATCATAAAAACTTTTTTAAATATAAACTAGATTTTAGTAAACAACACTATAAATTTAGGAATTTAGAAACTGTAAAAAAGTGAATATTGAAACAAGTTTTGATTTAAGATGGACGTATTTACGGGGTAAAATTAGTTTGTTTATTATATTTATATATTACTAGGTTAACCACCCGGAAATACGAATGCGTATTATAGAAGACAATGAGAAACCACAATTTTTTTTCATTTGAGTCACACTCCATGAAGCAATAAAATACTATTTAACTTGTTTTCACGTTGAATCATATCCTTAGTTAACTATTGTAGAAAAGACTATTTAATATAGTTTATAATATCCTTATTGATAATACATCCGTTTCCTCTTAGTCCTAGTCAATCTGAGACATTAACATTTTTTTGTAAATACTTGAGATTGATTCTACAAAAATAAAAAATGGAACTGAAATAATTTGTTTGATATATCTCTACAATTTCAAGACGTATAAAACGAAAATATAGTATAACTCAAAATTACCATATTTGTATCTTAATAATGTGAATAATTATATTGAGAAAGCAATGGGAAAATACTCAAATTTGAAGAATATAGTCCATCCCTACTGTAACTTTTCCAACTAATTTAATATTCAAGAAAGCTGAATAGAAAAATACATACTTTAAGAAAATAAAAATCTCAGTATTAAATGAGATTTTTAAAAATTGTTATTTGTAGAAAAGTAAATAATATTAATACTTAAAAATATTTTATGGATGTATCTTGAGGTGTATTTTTTTTTATTCAAACTGACATTGAAGAAGGACACTGAAGATTAAGATGTGATGTTAATATTTTAATAACATATAAATTAATACAAATATTTGTATCAAAAGTTAAGTCTATCCTTACTTTGACTTTTCCTTCCCTCCTGGCCAATCCAACCACATTCATCCCGTTTTCAGCCAAAGCCATAGCTATGACGGCTCCGATTCCCGAACTCGCACCGGTCACTACCGCGTTTTTTCCGGCCCATCTCCACTCTGCACACTGGGCCACACTTATAAGGCCCAAAACAGCTAATGAGATCGACACGACAAGGAAGCGATTAAGTTTCATTTCGATGCGCGGCCGGTCGGTGCGTATTCGGCGAGTGATCTATTCGAGTTTCATCAATCATCGTCGCTTTATATAGCGAAACGAGGAGAAGGAAAAGAGGCGTAGAGATACCGCCTAACCGGTCGTGCGAAAATACCGTTTTTTTGTGTTCGACATATCCTTTGCATATTGGTTCGAAAATTCGCATTTCGGGGAGCGCTGCCAAAATGGGTTATAAATTCGGATCGTTTTTGGGTTTATGCTGAATAAATTTAACGAACCACGATGTTTTGGAAGCCGATCGGTTGTTAAATTGCGAGTTGCTGGCTCTGGTGATCGGTGATAAAATAAATAATAATGCTTAATGAAAGTCCTTCAGTCTATTTGCATTTTAAGGGCGGACTAATATAATATTATTGAACGCTCGTCTCCTGTGAAGTATGTTTTTATTTAAAATAAATCAATTTCTGTAAAATATTTGAACGGCATAGTAATAGGCGCGGCAGCCATTTGAAATATATAAAAATAAAATTTATAATACCTAAAAAACTAAACTATATAATTTTAAATGTGTCAGGTTCGAGACGCTCGTGATTTTTAATTAAATGAAACATGAAAATTATTATAGAATCAGTATTGAATCAGACTGGATGTTGTCAATAGGGATTGAAAAAATACCCGAATTTTCAGTACCGGTAATTACTGGTATTGCCATTATTATTATTATTTTAATTAATTCACCGAAAAAATAATACGTATGACTCATCATGTTAATCGATTAGGAATACCCCGGCAACTATTGT
Source organism: Plectrocnemia conspersa (assembly GCF_051122295.1). NCBI lineage: Eukaryota > Metazoa > Arthropoda > Insecta > Trichoptera > Polycentropodidae > Plectrocnemia > Plectrocnemia conspersa. The sequence continues at coordinate 28,987,190 of NW_028277177.1, read as the reverse complement.
TTTGATATATGTATACATTATCTTAATTAAAACACTTTCATTAATTATAAAAAAAAAATATTTTCGAAAATACTGAAGGCAAATCTTTTTAGGAACAATACATACATGTCTACGACAACATCGTCTTTGATCGACTGCTTCTAAATGCCTCCTAAATTGTTATATAAGGGGCATAGCACCACTCGCCAATTTATTCCAATAAAATATATAACTCATTATTTTTGTCAGTTACGATTATCTGAAAGAAGCATATGAGAAAAAAGTGTAGAAAATTGTAAATCTGTTCAAAATGCGATATATTTTATTTAATAATTTTATTTTATTTACATATTTATATGATTGTGATGTTATTTATTTATATTATTGCACATTTTACTTAGGAATATCGCAATAATATTTATTTTCGATTATTTTTTTCCACTCATGTTAAAAGTAATTAATTAAATATGGGTTATAAATGTTAATGTAAATATTATAAGATATAAAATACGTAAATACTGCACAACCCTTTTAGTGCCAGACAATCTGGCCTAACATATGCAATTTTTTTTCTTAAAAATATTGATTTGCATTTATAAATAAATTATGTTATACCTATGTGTTTTAAAAACATTTGTTGTGGACTCTCAATGATGCGAGGTAATAAAAAGGAAACAATAAACATAATATTTAGTTGTTATAACAACAAACAAAATATATTTTTAATAATTATTTACTTTAAAAAAATAAACAAATCAAGTTTTATTTAAAAAAAAAACACCTGTACACATTTTAATTAAATCGTAAAGTACAATCTATTTGTAGTTGGTAACATTAGTTATTATAAGTCGAAAGAGAAGTAATTTTTGCATTGTATAAAGTTTCAGATCAAAGATCCTGATGGAAGTGTATTTCGAAAGGAAGTGTCGTAAGCACTATTTTTGAGATAGAGTAGGCCTTTTTTTAACTCTTGCTTTGTTTAGCAAATGTGACGATTTCGGGTGGAAACAGACGATAATGTTTCTGAACCGCTGAAGATTTATTAATTTAAGACAATATGCTATGTTGTCCTGAAAAATAAATAGTAAACTCAATGGTTGAATGACTTCTATGAATTGAGGCACAATACAACCAAAAATCTGGAAGTCATAGATTACTTTGTCTTCAATGTATGGGTTCTCAAAATGGCAACTTTTTATTTGTTTTGTATAATTTTCTCTTTAATATTTATCATTATAAACTAAAATAATAAATACGTTGCAGAAAAATTCTAAAATTTTGGAGATTATGAACTAAAAACTTTAGTTTTATTGTGTTATGAGGCATCACTCTTATTCATCGATGACGATTTGGCGACTGGATGATGACGGGTGGCAATTAGACATAGATTGAGCCGCTGCAGTAATGTTTTATTGAATTATTTGAAGATTTTTACATAATAGAATATAATATACGGAGCGCAAGTGCGCGATAAGTCAAGAGAGTCCGTCACGCCAGTGTTACCGAGTGCCGCCAAATTTTGGCCATAACAAAAATGTATATGAAAATATAAATAGGCCCCCCCATAACGATTTTTTTTATACAATATATATCAATAACTAGTCTATTTTATGTATTTTTTGCGTACAATACACTAATATATCTTATTATTTAACCCTTTGGACGCGGAAATCGATTTTTATCTCTTTACGCAAAAATCAGTAAAAAAAATGCTTTTTAAGAAAAAACTTTCTTTGTGAATAAACATAAAATATGATTTTTAATTAATAAAAATAAAAAAATCATAACATTTAAACACAGTATCAATATAAAATTTGCATTTTTCAAAAAAAAAAAAAAAAAAAACAAAAAACAATTTAATGTTATTTTTGATTAACGCGTCCAAAGGGTTAAAATAAATACGTAAAATTGTGTAAATAAAAATTCAAATTATGTTTTTATATTATTTTATATAATATATGAAGAAAAAATGTTAAATATACAATTTTTTATAACAGGAAGTAAAATTTATTTTTTACATTGTTGACAATAAATCTTTGTCTCGAGTCACCAAATCATTTTTTACTTCGATTATTCTCAATTGTTTTTTATAAGCAATTATGTTAATAGCCTAAATGTTTATTTTATACGAAACGTATGGCTATAGCTTCGAGTGACTATACAGGATAAAGTTTAACATTTATGAGGGCCATAGTTTTTGTTCTTATTACTCAGAAACCCAATACTTATTAACCGATTCTTGAAAAGGTTAACTCGATCACGTTACCGAGAAAGAGTGCGAATGGTCCAAATTTCCGAACTACTATATTTGTATTCGATGTGTTATAAATATTTAGATGCGAATTTCACCACTAAGAAATTTTGTTCTTTCAACAGTATAGATACAACTGTGGTATGAGGAGCCCAGATCCACTTTTAAACGAGTTTATACTTTCAAAAACAAAAACACGTACACTTGACCCGAAGTTTTACATTGAAAACCTTCGCGTTTCCCTACTTTTCGATATCGGATGATGATATTCACATATTTTTTATACACGAGAAACTCGATAAAAACATAATCAACTTTGGAATAGGTGTATTGTGAATATGAGTATAAAAAATATATTGAACATTTTATAAGTAGGTGTATAAGAATTCATGTATTTATGTAAATCATATGATACGCTAATGAAGAAATGATAAAAAAAGGAAGAAGTAAAAGATGACCATGAAACGGTCATTTCGTGGACTTATTGTATTAAATTATTATATTATTCATAATATAATAATTTTAAAATTCTGAAAATCTGATAAAAACTACGACTGTTATCGTTTTTAGTCATCAAACATAAAATCCATTAAATATTATTTTATACATTTTTGAAGTAATAATAGCTTATTGGAATACATTAAAACTAGTTATCTATATAAAAAGCAAGGTTTTGTATAAACCAGTACATGTCTATTTATTGCGATGCTTTTTGTAATTTTTATTGATATTTTTTTATATAAAATGTCATAGGTTTTAAAAATTACAGAAAAAATCTTTCTTGCTTTCTTGTCTTTAATTATGATTAATATCTTGTGGTAACTTTATATCGTATTTCTGGCATTAAAAGAATCAGAATAATTAGAAAAGTAGTCGTTTTTACTGTTTATTTAAATATAATAATTTACATCTGCTTTTTTCTATAATATTTTTTTTGTTAATAGGCATATTATGTTTTTATATATACAATGAAATTGCAACTTTGTTTCTATTATTACCATTTTTTATATGAAGTGATAATTCTATAGGTTTATTGTTTCAAGTAATAGCTATTGTACTTGAGCATTATTTTCGACAATCTCGTGCTTCATTTTTATACATCTAATCTTAACTGATATTTACTGTTTATTTTAGTAAAGATATATTAAAAAGATTTTGCTAAATAAAAAGCATTTTACTCAAAAATAAATGCGTTACAAAAATTAAAAAAATAAATATCACTGCTAATTTTTTTTGTAAAACATAACCGAACACAATTTTTACAGAAAATGTCGCTTTTTTTTTAAATGCATAATTATATTTTTCATCTAAGTTTAATGAAATCTGAGCTTAAATTTAATGAGTCTATGGTGCTTAAACTACAACAATGTAAATATTACGTGACGTAATCTATTTAATAAATTTCAAACTGTAATATAATCCAACACTATTGTCAGGAAGTTTATCAATACTTTTTAAATAGAATTATATTTTCTTTGGTTAAAATAATATATATAAAAGTTATGTTTAAATTACTACTTTATAAATATGAATATTAATTACATAAATAAATATATTCTTTAGATCACTACAATTAAAAATATTATTTTTTTAAAGAAAATTTCGTTTCCTCTATTAATGATTTATTATAATATCGAATAAGATATAAGCTGAAAAATCATCTATATTCATTATGTTTAATTGTTACAGCTGAAGATATGTGCCCTGGGAAATTGATTAAAATCAGTTTTTCAGCAAAAATAGTTGCTAAAAGGGTTGAGCACATTGTGAGTAACATCAATAGGCAATTAAATAGCAAATATTTTTTGATGTACTAAAAATTTTCGACTTTTTAAGATTTTCATGTAAAATTATAACAAGTGCACTTTGAATAATAGCGAATATTTTGTATAATTAAAGGGTTAGGTAAAATAGTAACAGTAAATACCAATGTAATACTAAGTAAGTTACTGGTGTGCACCACATTATTTTTTCGCGGATTCAATGCATAGCTTCAAGTGAAGAATTAGCTTCCATAAATAGTCTGCATGGAACAACTAGACAAAAATATTTTATATGAAATTGAGAAAATGTTAACAAAGTATATCATAAAGTGAAATTACATATATAAATTTTTTCGCATACGATGCAGAACACGTTGGAAAAAATATGAGGCTTTAAAGCATTCATTGTATTATTCACAGTAGGTACTTTGCAGGAAGCATTGTAATATATCATGATTTATTGAACCAGTTGTGTTAGCGGTGAACTTTTTTATTCGCTCCCGTAATCTTACCGTCGTAAGTTTCATGACTTTTTTATCAGAAATAAAAGCATTTATACAGTAGTTTAATGGCTCAGTGATATTGAATTTTTTTAAGATTTTTTAATGCAGAGAAGCGATTAAAATTTATCTCAACATAAAAATATTATCAAATACAAAATGGCTTTGTAAATTTGCCTTTGCTGCAAATATCAGTGATTTTTTTAACTAATTAAAATAAAAAAATAGAAGGAAAAACAGTGCTCATATATTAAAATAAGCTGCTTTTTTTTAAAACTCACTTCCTGGCCCGCCGAGTATAAAATATGTACAATCTAGCCCTTCACAAAACTAGTTTGCTGATCTATTGGATGAATTTTGCGTTCTAATAATATATGTATTTATTGTAACACTACAAAATACAACAATATTTTTAAGAGCTTATTCATATTTATAAATATATTATTACTATTTAAATTAAATTATGTATTACATAATATTCAATTATATTTTATATAAAAATAATCTGCATAAATTACAATTTTTATAAATTCCATATTGATTTTAAAATATTTAATACAACAATATGTTAAAAAGTAAGGCATTTAAACTCAATTTCAGACCAGCTAAGATCGCAGAAGCAACCGCTTCTCTCTTCGCATCCACTGGTTTAGCTCAACGTCCGGAATCTAGAGTTGAACTAGCATCAAAAACGCATTAAGCATACGGTTCATTTATTTTTTTGGGCTTATTAAGTTGATACATATTTTTCTGGTCTCACATGTTCTTTATCATTAATATTATTTTTAAAGACATACTTATTGTATTAAATTATTTTTTATCAAAGAATATAAATAATAACATTTTTAAACATAAGAGTAGTAATTTGATTTAAAATTGCTATTTTAAATCAAATTGGGACATAGTATATACTTTCATACGTACGCTTCATTGTTAACCAGAACGAGCTTTAAGCTCTCGTTACCTGCCTTCGCATTTTTTCTTGCACACAATCCACTTTTCCATTTTCCGTTGTTGGAAACAATTTCTCCGCCCAGGTCCGTCACAAAGCGACGTAACGAGTTTGTTATGAGACTTTTAATGGCGGCGAACAAAAGCGGCAATCGTTTTTACTAGATAAAACTTAACGAGCTATATGATGTGGAACTTTGCGAATTTACCGCCGTTTGATTTGTAATTTATGATAATTGCCCGCGGCGCAATAATTTGAACCCTCGCTCTCTCTTTCTCTCATTCTCAGTTTCAAGAGAAAACTTACTTGTTTTTCCGCCGTGAGATTTTTGAGTAATGCACCCCGCGGAATTAAAACAGCGGGAAAAGTCTAGATGGTTTTGAACTTTTAAAGATAAGTTTGAATTAGCTGAATGCGGCTCTGTTTTATTGCCGTTATGGACGTCCAGATTATTATGATTCAGAGACAATATACAGAACGACTCAAAAATTAGAATTAAAATTTTAACGATGAATGCCCAAAAGAACAAAATTAAACAATCTATTTATTATTATTTTATTATACAATTTATTTACAAGTTTCATGAGTTCTTTATTGATGATCAACCTAAGTTTATGAAATGTAAAATGCCAGGGATTTATAAAGTAAATCATAGAAGGATACAGATAAAATTATAAAGAAATAAATGGGATAAGAATTTCAGTTTGGTTGTTAAATTGGTTCAAAATTATCAATTTCAAAAGGTGCTATTGATACTGAAAGATGTGTTTAATGAGGTGTGTATTAAATATATAGATACCTAATAGATAAATAATATATTGATAATGAGCTATATATTAAATATATGTATGTATTTATATCTCAAAAAATTATCAATATATTGAAAAAAGTTTTTTATTACACAAGTTTAATACATTGTAGCCATATTAAATTAGATGTATACTAACATATGTTTTTTTGACTTTGAGAAGCCTCTTGACAAAGTCAAACATGAAAAAACGATTAACATATACAAATCGAAATAAATATTAATAATAATTAGGTTCTCTAAATTATTTAGAATTCGGAGAGGAAAGACTATTTTAAATACTTACTTTAAGGATATGATTCAATCTAAGGAGAAATTAAATAGTATAATATATTATAACAAAGAGTCTGACTCAAAATATTTGAAATAAACTTGTTGTGGTTTCCCTTTGTCTTTTATAATAATAAGCAGTCGTACAGGATGACCAACTTATTAATATATTTCAGTGTTAAATCTTGAGGTATTTAACTTATTTTTATTTATCATTTTTTTATAAATCAAGTTTATATTTGAAAAAGTTTTTATGATTTAATTTAAATTACATAACATATTTATTTATTTTAAGATTATTACAAAAAGTATAGTTTTATTTAATTTAGGGTCTTAATAATGAGTTTTTAAACATATTGCGTTATACTTATGTATAAAATATTGAATTGCACGTTTTAAAGTCATGACTCAGAAGTTATTGCGCTATTAATATTAATTACTTTACCTTTTAAAATCTTCGTTATTATTATTTTTGATGAGAAAAAGCAAATTATTGTGTGATAATTTTTTTAAGATTGCTTATTATGTCTTCACGAATTATAGTATATTTTATTTATGTTTACAATTTATGTACTTTTTGCCTGAAATATAACTCAATTAATATGTAAAATATCGTACAAGTTGTTATTTGAAAATAACTTAATAATTTATTGATCAACCTCCGCAATACCGCCGCTGCGGACAACATCCCTGCTCCAGCTTCTCAACATCTCGCCCATCATAGTCTGTCGTAATATGTAATATAATCTAATACAATTCTCACTAGTTTCCATATGGATCTTACTGGCTGCGAAGTCACGCCCCTTAGGGTTAGATGCCCAAAAAGTAGAAATGTTAAAAATGTTTTAAAATAGAAATTAAGAAAAATATATTTTTTTAATGTTTTTGTTTCATTAATGGAATATAATAAAAATTGAGAATACGGTTACTTACATATTTATAATAATATCGAAATCAATTTGTTTTAAAAAAGCTCTTGTAAATATATTGGCTAAGTTTGATCTGGTATAATGTTTGAAAATGGCGACTATTTAACAAATAAAAAAATTATGAGAAAAATGTAACGAGGTCAAAAAATATTCTGCAATAGTAATCAAAATAATATGAAAATTAAAATAGTCCAGTCAAATAAGGCGAAATAAAGGCTAAACCTCGGAATGAAAGATAACAAGCTGAAATTTTGCACAGACTTTTGTATTGATGTTCTAAGGACAGGGTGAAAAGTCTCATAAAATATCGTGTCTGCTAATCAAGATATCAAAGGTCAAAGGTCACAAAATTTGTTTTTTTGCAAATATCTCGCATTTTATGCGTCGCACGTCATTAGATGCTTTACAAAACTTGTAAAGCATAAAATTTTCTACAAGTTTGGTTATAATATTTGTTTTGTATCCTTAACCGTTTTTGAGATATAGCGCGAAGAGTGGGAGGCGTTCATCCGTTTATAGAATCCAGCGAGTATTTCTACCTGCTTAACTTGGTATAAGCTTTGAAAAAGTAAGCAATCGTGAAAAAAGTGGTCTCGGCAAGTCGTTTGAACCATAATTTTATCACTTTTTTATTGTATTATTAGTTTTTATGAATGAAATATTGCTCGACTAGAAATTTGTGCGAAAAAATTGAAAGAGTTGAGAGATGTCCTTACGGAGTATGTACCAGATGATAAGAAGATCATTTCCAAATTAAGAGAAAAATATTTAACTGACATTATAATTACAACGAAGATTGGATCATTCCCTATTTTTTCTTTTCGCGATGCTCAAGCTTAAATTTTATCCATAGCTTGGTATGAAAATAAAAAAAGCACTTCGGAAGAAGAACACTTGCGCGTAGTGGAAGCTGCTGCGGCGATTATTAGAGAAGATATTCGATCTTCTGTTGTTGAGACCAAGTCCTATCCGCCTCCGAGTAAAATATTAATGAAGAAATTCCGTAAACTTTATTACATTTTCTGCAAGAAGTTATTATAAAGAACAGAAAAGGAAAGACGGGGCATTTTAAAACGAAATACACAGCTATAAGTCATGCTATAATGACTTCCATACGAAAACGGTCCTTTTCTTCGCAGTTATTAATAGGCCTACCTGTATTTCTTCATAGAAGAAATACAGATAGGCCAAACATCCAAAAAGACTTTTGGATGTTTTGTCAAGTTTAGGTTTTTTCGCTTCATATAGTGATACTGTAAAATGTTAAATTTCAGCTGTTTATCACCCACAGCCTCGTAATCAACCATCATAGTCAAGTGCCTTAGTACAGTATGCAGCGGATAATGCAGAAAAATATTTATACTCTTGATGGCTATAATACTGTTCATATAATGGGAATGATAAAAATAATAACTCCAAAATCTGAAGTTATATCTGATGACCGCATAAAGAAATTTACAACAAAACCAAGTGCAAAGGAGTTAGCAGCACTATCACATATACCCCTTCTAGTGTATGAAAATCATGTCGTACCCGGATTGAGCAAGAGATTCAAGTTCAAAATTTTAATGATGTAGAAGAACTAACCGAACAAATATTTAATGTATTTGATTTGTTGTGGAAGTACGGAAAGTGGAAAAATATCTCACCGTTGCCAGGGTGGAATGGATTTATTGAACAACTTACAAAAAACAATGAGAACTTTGTAACTTCTCAAATTCTGTTTCTTACTTTTATTCATCATCCTGTGAGTAATATGTACACAATTTACACTACATTACAGTGTGCTATAAACACTGCCAAGAAACATGAACAAAGAACATGCTTAATAACTTTTGATCATCCGTTGTACATAAAAGTACGTGAAATCGTATCAGCTTCAGATGCTAGCTCAGACTTGTCCAGAGTAATTGTGAAACTAGGAGGCTTTCATATGCTTATGTCTTTTATTGGATGCATAGGGTATATAATGAATGGAAGCGGAATCAAGGAAGCTCTCAGTACAATTTATGCATCGAATTCTGTCGACAAAATGTTGGATGGTCCCGCTTTTGCAAGAAGTATCAGAGGCCATACGTTTTACTTTTTGCATTATCGATGATGATGTTTGAAGATATGGAGATTGAAAGTTATAATGCTTTAGATGAGTTCATTCAGCAGATAAAAATTTGCGATGTTTTCTACGAAACTGTGGAAGAACTCTGGCTCCGTAGCTTACATAGCGTTATCCTATAAACGGATGCGCGCTTCCCACTCCCCGCGCTATATCTCGAAAACCATTAACCATACGAAGAAATAAATTATAACAAACTTGTAGAAAATTTTATTTTCTATAAGTTTTGTTAAACATTTAATGACATGCGACGCAAAAAAGGCGAGATATTTGCAAAAAAAACGATTTTTATGACCTTTGACCTTTAATATCTTGATTAGCAGACACGATATCTTATGAGACTTTTCACCCTATCTTAAGAACGCCAAAACAAAGGTCTGTGCAAAATTTCAGCTTGTTATCTTTCATTCCGAGGTTAAACCCTTATTTGACTGGACTAAAATAAAAAAACGAATTTTACACACTTTGAACTTAACCAATTTATTATAAAAAAAATTAAAAAACCATTACTTAGAAAAAAAATATTTAAAAAACTGGTTTAGAAAAAAATAAGCAGATAGTAACCCAATAGAAAAAGTAAAGAGAAATAATATTAAAATAATATAAATAAGTAAATTTATTTTTACAAACTTTTATATACAGAAATGTACCTAATTCTTGAACGTATTTTTTAATATTTAGGGTATATCATTTCTAATATATATAGTATAAAGAATAATGCCTTGTGGTTAGCCAAAAATAGGTTTCCTAGCAAAATCGAAAAAAATATTTAATTAGACATATTACCCACAATATTTTAAGTTGTTTTATCACTCATTAAATGTGTTTAATAATAATTATACAGTAAACTAAAAATTTAAAATGAGGAGAGATTGAGAACCATTAATTGCTTCGATTTATACATAAGGAGTTCACATGCGTTAGCATAAAAAAAATATTAGTTTACGTTGATTGATGAATCTATACAAAATAGTTACTGAGAACTATGACGTGATCTCAAGTTCGAAAATCAATGGGATTTTTATCGAGTCATGTACCAGTTTGTTACACAGGTAGCGATTTTAATTGTAACTACTTATTGGCTTAAAAAAAAAATCATAGAAAAAACTACTATGGTTTACGAGGAAAATTATATACAAATAAATACTTATTTATGATACTTACTTTTAACTAATGAAGATGATGTGGAATAATTTATTAATGTGAGTAGTTTGCATTTAATAACCTTGAGTTGTATTAACGCTATATTATTTAATTTCTGCTTTCTTCAAGGAAGCACGAATCACATTTATTTTTTGCTCGTTGACCTATTAACGAAACTGTAGCATTTTGCTATCTATCCATAAGTCAAAACATCATATAAATGTCAGTAGTATTTAAAGTAATGTATATGCTATTAATTTATTTCCGTAGTATATATAAGAATAAAATATCGTAGTTTCCTTGTGACACTAATTTAAGATATTACATCATTAAATTAAATTACTTACGAGACAGACCTTTGGTTGAATAAACGTGATATTAATAAGCACGGTAGCGTATTTTATAATTTTGTAAAAAAACACATATAAAAAATCCTTAAAATGTCACATTTAGATAGACAGTTTCGTTTTTTCCCGTCAATCAGATATTGACTTTTAAAATTAAAAAAATATATGCATAATAAATGTATACATATGTAAATGTATTACCATTAATTGCGAAATGGTTCAACTACGCACGAACGTTTTAACTGTATTTAAGAACGCATTCGTCGATCAGTCCGGTTTTTCTTGTTTACGACAATTCTATGTACCAAGGACTTTTTTCATTTTAAACTATAATTTATTACTATGTCTTGATTTTTTTCTTTATATTGTAGATAATTTCGTGACAATTATCGACGCCAGTCAAACGAATGAATTTACAAATGCTTTTAGAATGCTATTTGCATTTTATTATATTGGTTTACGAAACAAGTATTTTACAATTTTGGTATTTATACATTTTAATGTCGATTTAGAAAATAATTGATTATTTCAATGGGAAAAATATAGTTAAGAGTTAATTATCTACTGAGTTCGATCTATATATTATACATACAGCGAGATGATAGTTAACCTTCGCGTAGTTAACGTGTTGAAACCGGAAGACTTTAAACCAGTTCGTATTCACTGGTTGATCAATTATAATTTTTTTTTTATTTTACAATTTTCCGTAATTGTATAGCTGCAAAAAACGCAATTAAACGCAAGTATAATTATTTACGTATAACGATAAAAAATCAGTAAGATTTTATTTGCTTAGATAGTATCATGAATGAATTTTTAAAATGTATAAGATGGGTTAACTATGAGAGATATTTGGTAAACGATTTCTTAACATACTACTATTTCCGCTATTTTTCATTAACTATTTGTTAGTCTAAAAATTTAATATGAGGTCCAGAAAATTTACTATTATTTTATTTCCATACTGTTCTTTAATAGTTCATAGAATTAAAAAAAATGCTAAGCATAGTTTACCGCAAAAAATAAAATATTGTGGGCCAATATATTACTTTATTAATAAAGCAACATTTACATAAATATATACGTGAATAAAATAATAATAATTTAATAAAAGTGAGACGTAGATAAAAAAATATTATAATAAAATTTTAAAAACCATTGACTTCGCTATATCAATAAATATAATATAATGAATATAAATAATGGTAAATGTGATATGTAAATAAAAATGAAATTGAGAAACACTGAAATTGGTTTATCAATAAATATAATACAATAAATTAAAATTACGATATTTGACAGAATCAAACAAAACGAATTTAAAAAAAAAAAACGAACACATTTTCATGATTATATATGCAAAAAAAATAACTCACATCAAAGGGTTAAGGAAAAAACTAAGAAAAATATGCTAGCGATCATTTATAGGCTATAAATTGTTTGTACGACCAATTGACGTGGCGGTAAACTGCTAGCGATCAATTGTCGGCGGTGAATTGCGGGCGATAATTTTTCCTAGACTCGTTTAATAAAGTCATTCAAACAATTTTCGTCGTTATAACAAAGAAACAAAAGCATCTTGTTTTTTTGTATTTTATTATAGGCCATGACAACGCTACCATGACAACGCGTGCGTTATAAATTTTCATCACAGCCTTATTGCTATAAAACTCGAGATATTATAATACAGCATAGTTGGACTTACCGGTAATATTATAGTCTGTGAAGAACTTAAGGTGAGAAAAAAGTCTAATATGACGTTATCTGTATGCAAATTATTTTTGTTGTCGCCACTTTAAATTAGCTGTAAAATGAAATACATTTGTAGTATTTTTTTATGTCGTAATTTGGTTCAATATTTGGGAGGTTCTGTTATTTGCTGTTTTCGTTATTGGTGTTTTTTATCTTATCGACATACTCTATACGTCACAAGTGTTTGGGAATTCCCAGTGGTATTAATTTTTGATAAGATTATCGACAAAATGCGATCGAAGTTTTTACCACCTTCCATGCGATATAACATAAATGCATTCCAGGTACAAACGTGTATAAATTATTGACTTGAACAACATTTTTATTATTTTATATTTTATCTAAAGAAAATACTGTATATAAAACCGACATAATGTTAACAATGACGTCTTTATAAATAGTAAACAAATTCTTGATTTAGAGGAGACATTTGAACCTAGTTTTTTTATTATAATTAGCTCCTTCATTAAATTCTGCTTTATGTTATTCATCCGGGCTGTTTCATGGCCATGGTAATATTTGTATCTGCTTTTCCTGCAGTGATTTTGCACTTTTTTAAAAATATGCGTGAACATGACATCGCAATTTGAATATCAGACACTGATTAGAGTAATCATATGTGTGTCAAGTACTGTTATTTATTGATCCTGTCTTCTTCTGTAACGAACAATGAAATATTACACATACACTTTTTTGGTTTTATATTTTTTTTTGATACTGGTTTTTAACTCATCGCTGAAACACATGAAATAATAAAATGTTTGATGGGCGTAACATACTAAATTTTACAGATAAAAACAAAGCTAACAAAGCCTTGCGGATTTTCCATTTTATTCTATTATTTTAATCGATCGCATAGTTCACATTAGCAACTTTTAAAGACGTAGATAGCTCATATTTTACAAACGATCTTCTAACTGATCTTTAAAAGCATGTTTCTAATAGACGAAGCTAGGAGTAAAATAGCTTTAACACCTATTTTACTACAATATTGTTGAACTTGTATAACTTACACAGATATCTGAGACATATTTATTTTTCAAGTAAAATATTTGTATGAATAATCAGTTTCTTTTGAGAGATACTGTTAATCTAATTCAATTAAAAATACTTTACACATTGCCTTCAGAGTATAAAAATTCAAATTTGTAACAACTAATATTATGAAACCAATTTATATCATACATAAATAGGGTGACCAAAATTCCGTTATTTTTGTACTTCATAAAATGGTTTGATTTGTTCCGTTTTCACATTTTTTGTGTCCTCTCTACCTGCTACTGAAAAACCCCTTCTAGTTTTACGCATTATTACAATAAAATATGATCCAACCTGCGAAATATTTAATAATAGAAAACACATGCTTAAAACTTGTTTTTTTTTTCAGATGCACTCACAATCATTTCATTCTAAGACTTCGAGAAGTTCAGTGCCTTCAGTTGTGATATGAAATATTACTATACGACATACTACATTATTGCTGTCTGTTTTATTGGTATGTAAAATTAGTTATTCAATACTTTTTTAAAAATTTTATAATTATTTTTAATTGTTCCTGTTTTTTTTAATCATGTTAAAAAAGCGAAACTGTATTTTTAATGATCCAAAAAAAAAAATTAAACCTTTACCGGAAAAAAACTCTTTTCTTATGGAATACTCTGCGGTTTAATTTATTTAATCACAAAAATTAGTGCTCTTACCTATTATTTATGTATCATTTATTTATGTATACCATTCTGATTTTTCGATGATTTTTATTTCTCGAAAAATGCGAATTATCAAGAAATTTTGATGAATTTTTGTGTCAACATAATGTGTATATAAGACGAAGTTTCTCAGTATCATTAAAATTAGTATAATCATCAGAAGCTTCATATTCAAATTACTGAGCTTTTTGTTTCCTTTTTTCCTTAAATATAAAGTCTATATTCAACGACTTTTTATCTATATTCAATGAATAAATGACATTTTTTTGCGATTTTCTATTATTCGAACCGGCCGGCGGCTTTATCTTTGCTTTAGTGATCTAAGAACCCACTCTGATAAGAATTAATTACGCATGGGAATCGGCAGAATGCAAAACGATTTGAATATCGTTACCGAGCGTTCACTCGCTGACATGATTTTATTGCTTTTGACGTGAATTTTTGACTTCTGAGAAGTAATAATTATTTTTGCGTCGTCCTATTGACCAAAATTCGGTTTGAATATACATTGATCAGTCCTTTTATATTAGAAGTTCTTAGTAATATCTATAATATATGGAGCAATATGCACGATGCGACATTTGTCTGTACTTCTTCTTCCGTTTATTTTCCCCTGAGAGAAATATTTTTGATTTAACCTAATGAAAGTTCTAAAACTAATAATAGTTTTAGAACTTAGGTTTGAGTGTGAATAGAAATTGGTGTTTCATAGACATTTTAGAGCAGCATATAATTTCACTATCGAGCAGTTAAATTATATTTTCGTTAGTAGAAATATATATCTACTAGTGAAAATGTATTTGAACTTCACTAGTGAGAATATACCTTCACTGAAAAATACATAGCATGTGAATAAATAACGATAAGTACGTAAATGTATATATTACTACGTATGAAAAAGTTGAAATCATAATTTTATTAGCACCTGTCGGATAAATTATATTTTCACTAGTAAAAATATATATCTACCAGCAAAAATGTATTTTGATATTATTTTACTGAAATCACATATTTTAAAAAATGTTTTCCGAATAGATTTTTTAGGGCTTAGCTAAGAATTTCAGCTTTTTCAAGGGAGGGATGCAAAAGTCGTTTTTTCATTAAGATCATAATAAACGACATGCATTTTTATGGTAAAATTAAAGAGTAGGGGGGCAATTGGCTGCCAAACTTATGCGATTTATCGCCGTTGGAGCACCTAAAAACCAACATTTCCTTTTTAATTGATATCATTTTTCATAATTAATGAAATACAACAAATGTTCAAATTTGTGTTTTTTTGGAAACAGAAGTTGGATATCCTTTATATATGATATCCTTCAGCATGTACAATTTATCGCAAAAATCTATCGTACAACTGAAGGATTACTCTTGATTAAAATAAAACATTCAGCGAAATTAATTCTTGCTATAGACTTATATTTAGGCACAAAATAATAAATCATATAACATCAACTTCACAATTCGGAATTTAATGCTCTCAAAATATATTGTCTAAATATTGAGTTGAATTAAAAGCAGTAATTTATTTTATTTAAAGAAAATATGTACGTAAATGTAAAAACAAAACTTTTTGGGCTGAGAACCATAGATAACAATTTAGATGTCTAGGTTTTGAGTGGCTGGTACTGACTGGTCAAAAAATTGTTTCCAAAATCCATTGATTGAATAACAGATTTTACGATGAATTGTAGTAATTTAACAATTCCAGGTAAAATGATTAGGGATTACTTTATCTTTTATTTTTTATTTCTGAGTAACTAATGAAATAAAATAGTGAAAATTTTACAGTCAAGTCAATGGCTTCAAAAATAGTAAATATATTGGGCATGACATAGGTGCTTTTGGATTGTAATGATAAAACCATTTTGGGCATGATATGGACTTTTAAAGGTTAAATTTAGTAAATTTAATAAGTGCGATGATTAGATAGAAGTAATGTAGCAAGAAAATGCTGAAAAATCTCTGACTACATTATCAAACATATTTTTTTTCGTAGTACATGCAGACGATCTTTATAGCAATATAATTTCTGATAATAAAACTATATTTGCTTATCACACTGTGCATCATTATCAAGGCTTTCGATTTAACGATTGTTTAGCAATGTTGATAAAAAAATATATGAGCCAAAATTTTCTTTGGCACGTACCAAATCCGAAGCAATAAACACAAATGTTTTGTCACTTTATGCTTTGGGCAAAGTAGTATTACTATTAGTATAGATGAACATATAAATTTTCTCAATTGTTGTGCAATATTTTTTTACCAAATTGTGGTGCTCAAAATAAAAGATTCGATCTCATTACTTAGTGAAACATCTGATTTGCGGTGTGATATATTGATAAAAGTATGTGTCAAATTTTTCTAATGAAATATGCCAGATAATACAAATACCAATTTTGGAGGCTGCCAAAGGCCTGGTTAAAATAACGTAATGGCGAAAACTTCAAACTGAATTGAAGAGACACACTATTGGTATTGGTTGTGGAGCACATATTATACAAAATAAATATTGCCTTCAATGTGCTGTTTGCTTCAATATAGAATATTTTGTAGTGAAAGTATATAAATACTTTCATATATATATAATAATTGAAGGGATTTTGTCAGTTCGCAAATAACAATTATAATAAATTGTTAAATTAGGTATATCGATTGACATAATTTTCAACATGTTTTTACTTTCTTTCCTTCTTGTTATGTTACGAAAATTATTTAAATATCAGTGTATAAAATTGTGGTTATCGTTTATGATAGATTAAGTATTCATGTTTTAAAATAATGTAAGTTTAATTGAAAAAAATAATATTTCAGTAAATGTTGAAAAGCTTGTTAAAAAATTGAGGTTTTAAAAGACGATTTTTTTTACAAGCGACGTTAAAAATCAACTAAAAATGTCAGTGGATTTAAACAAAATTAGTGAAATAGATTTTTTTTTATATAATTTAAGATTATTATTGAACCAGCTTGGAATATATTAATAGGTGGAAATTAAATTTAGAAAATACCGAGCAGTTCAAGTGGACGCTTCTAAGGAAGATACTTGAATAGAAAGAAATACAGGATATCTTAAACGAAGATTTAATTTCAGGAATAAAAATATATGAAAATCGTACATTCGATCAGCGGTGTCAAATAAAATATATAGTTAAAAGGCAATTAGACACAGGGGATAAAATAATGTTCCTGTATTTTACGAAATGTCCGATAAACATCTAAACTTTTTTAATTATTTATTTTATTAACTTATTTAGCTAATATAGCTAATTGTTTATTCACTAAACAAATTGAATCAAAACATATGTATAAAACATAATATCTGTGAATATACAAAGAATATAAAAAATACTTTAATAATTTCTTAATGCAAAAAGGTGTTTCATTCTTTTATCAATGGGATATTTTTATTTTTGCGGATACTCCTAGGAATATAATGATACAAATTCACACTTTCGTACATTATTCCCCTGGTTGTTCTCATTTTCTTATACTTTATATTATCCATATTTAAGGATAGTTAAGAAACTAAGTAACTTGATTTATTTTACATCGTCCTATTTATTTTTATATAAAAGTGAAATATAATATATTTCATTTATATCTCATTTCAAAATTTTTGCTTGCACATAATTTTTGTAATTAAAAGAAACCGAGAGTATCTTTT
Source organism: Plectrocnemia conspersa (assembly GCF_051122295.1). Lineage (NCBI taxonomy): Eukaryota > Metazoa > Arthropoda > Insecta > Trichoptera > Polycentropodidae > Plectrocnemia > Plectrocnemia conspersa. The sequence goes on along the minus strand of NW_028277177.1, from coordinate 28,969,010 downwards.
AAGAACATTTGTAGTTAATTTACTGTTCATTTTACACGTTTCAGGAAAAATTCGCTAGCGGCACTATAATTATTTCTATATAAACATGATTTTTTATATCTTCATGTTTCATTAATTTTTCTTTGTACATTATAATTGCACGTTCTGTTTCTTTGATGAAAGTAATGATTCTTCGAGGGAAATATGGTCACCCTATACATAATGTAACACAAACATATTACAAAAACATGACTGACCACACTAGCCTGTTGAATAGTCAAATTATATACATTTTGAAAATTTATTCATTAAAAAAAAATAAACTATGCTACAATAATAATATATTGAAGGCATAGTTATTTAGCTATAAATTACTATTGAATGTGTAACAATGTTTGAATCACGTAATATTTGTGTTAATACTATTGTGAATAGGGGAGCAGCTGCTTCATTGGTCTTCTAAATAAATATAAGGCAATGCTTGGTGTATAATTCAGAGGTAACTAGTGCAAGTTATTGATAAAAATTCTCACCGGAATAATATATTGAGATATTGCAACACTACTTGTCGTTCTGGGTAGCATATTACACCAATGTCCGGCGTGTTTATGCAAACTTTTTTTTTTGTGTTTGTGGAGGCACTGAACGGTCGTTTTTGATGCAATTATTGTGTATTGTGGTCATTTTTGATGCATTTTTTACGCTTTCGTTGATGATGTGTAAATGAATTTCGGCATAAGACTGATATCATTTTGTTTTATTGCGCTTTTAACGCGTATACGGGACAAGTGCTTCTTACCTAGCCAGGTGGTCCACACAGTAAATAAATTAATTGGCATTTTGATTTAAATATGTAATGAATTGAATTTTTTAAAGTCTGTAGCTTATATAATATAACATTCATGGCGGTTTATCTGCTTGCTAGACACTGTGGATATTAAATACTTCGCAAACGATAGTATTATAGTTTTTGTGTGCAGCTGCATCTCTGTAATACGTTGTTTAAATTGCGTTACGTCGACGTCTCTAATTTTATTGTGCTACAATTATTATCTTTCTGTTACTTTGGTTTGTCATTTTAATGCAGTAACGTAGAAAAAATATGCTTAGCGTAAATATTTATAATGTAAATGTATTTCTATGATATTGATTTCATAATTCATTTTTTTTTTCACTTTTCAAGAATAATTGAGGTACTAATAAATAATCATTTTTCAATGAAAATCGATCTATCAAACTTATATTTTGTCTATAGAGAAATTTATATTTCAAGTAGCACATATAGTAGGTATATACCGAAAGCTAAATCAAAAGTAGTACCAAAAGACGCCTCCCTCGGCCATTATACTTAAACAAGATGAATGGCCGCGTATAAATCATGCAATAGAAAATATTCGAAGCGTCGCCGTCGCACCTCCACCTGACCGTGAACACTCGGAAAATGCGAAAACAGACTCCGGTGTCAATATCCACCCCTCGCAGATGATGAATGAGATTTTTCAATAAAGAAACGACGTCGACGACGCCTCTCTAATAAAGAGAGCGGCAGAGAATTTCCCTAGGCGTGACGCCTGGAAACACAGACCGCACCGGAAGAGTCCTGTCCACGTCTGCTAAAATCATTTTCCACTCGGCCATTGTGTTGGCAAGGAGACGGGGAAGTTTCCATTCCATTCGATACCCCATAGGTAGGTAGGCGCAGTGGTGTACTGGGACAGTGGAACGCTACGCGAGAGAAGAGAGGCATTAATTAAATATTTTTTTATTTATTTAGCTAATTTAAAAAAAAATAATCGAAACATAAATTTATATGTAAGATTAAATTGGATTGCTTTTGACGTGGATTTTTGCCTTCTGAGAAGGGATAATTTTTTTGCGTCTTCATATTCGATTTTTATTGCAAGTCGTAATATTGATGTAAAAAGTCATAATATGAACGCTTGATAACCGAGAGTTTCTACTGCACAGCGACGGCACGATTTTATTGCTTTTGACATAGATTCTAAAGGGGCTATCATATGAGAATCTTTATATATATGTCCATCAATCTCCATATTTATTATGTCGTTTTTCTGAGTAGGATTTATTAATTTTTTTATTGTTTTCCACATCTTATTCGGGTCACTTTTTAACCTATCTATCGAATTTTCATACCATTTTTTAGCTATTATAATGCTTTGACTGCCATATTTTTACATTATTAGTATGTTATATTTAAGTTATAAACATAATGATACAGCTAATATAAATATTTCAAATTTATATTAGCTGTATCATTAGTGTTAGTTTAAGTTTCTAAGTTATTTCGATTCGTCATCATGTTTCTAAATGGTGACTGCGCAAAACTTCGTAGCTCTGTTAATCCTAATCCATCATAGATAAAAAATACGTGAAATTTCCCGTTTCCTTCACACACATCTGATTCTTGCGGCAAAGGTCAAAAGGGATTTTTTAGATGTCGATTTTCATCCCTTTTCGATTACAGTTTTATGATTGATTACGATGAACTATGTAGTATATATACAGTTTATTTATTTTAGGTATAAGCTCATTAATACACATGTAAATATTATTTCATTACATAAGTGGACGTTAAGTTATTTATTAAATTTATTCATTATTTTTATACATAATTCCCATTATATTGTTAATTTTTTTCATAAACAGTTTCAAAGCAGAAACCATACTTGAGTATCTGCCTAACAAGTAATAAACACAGCTTTCTCAGATTACGGAAATTTCATTATTTGTTATTTATGCCAAAGATTATCATGAGATATGTATTATACAAATAACAAAGAGTCTGATTCCACCTCAATTCATCGATATTGTTCGGAGGATCGTCAGACTTCTTAATGAAAAATACTGTCGTACTAAACACATACTTATTATATTATATTTTATCTAGTACTACCACTTCGCTTTCGACCTGGAATAAACGAGGCGGAGCATCGCCGAATCGACCAAGACGACCCTCAAGGGCAGGCTCGTGCAAAGTAAAAGTCGTGTCTGGGACAAAGCCTTCATCTGCCACTCCCCCTCAAAAATAGTATGTATTATTAAATATTTTTTATATATGTATATAAAATTTGAGATTATTTTTGGTGGCACTACTAGCCATTATGGCTCTTTACCCGCTACGCTGGATTTTTGTTGATAGAATTTGATTGAAGGGAATATTCTCGAGAATTTTTTATGAATGAAAAATGTATGTATTACTGTAAAGTAATGCAGATACATTATTACATATTGTTCTTAAAATAATCCTTTAAAAAACACATGGTATCTGAAGTAGAATCAAACATTTTTGTTAAAAAATTTCGTGTATTGCATTTTCTTGCCCGTCGATTAAAATATTTTGTATTCTTTCTCCATTAATCCTTAAGATGTTGTTTTTCTTACACTACTCTCTGTAAGGCTGAAAGAAATTTCTTTCTCTAATTAATGCGCCAATGATAAATTTTCAATTTCTTCAATGGATTCTAATGATTTAATGGAATCCTTAGAATTAGTCGAGTCATTAAATAATCTACGAATAATTTGTTTTCCCATTTTACATATATCTGCTTTTGAAGAATAACTAAAGAAGTCATTCTTTTTTTGATAAGTGAAAGATTCTGGATTTTGAAAATATTTAATTAATGACATCAATGTCTAGCTTCTTCGATTATATAATTTATCTTTAATTGCCCGTTGAAATTTCAAGCTTAGTTCAGAATTAATATTTTATAATTGTTTCCGAAAAAAAATTAAGGGCCCTTCGGTTGTCAATAATAATCGTGAGACAATTGTAAATAACAGCTGTTACTACTTTACAAAAACAATATAATTTTTTTTTCGTTATTAGAACACCAATGTTAAGATAAAACCGCCGGCCGGTTAAAGTAATATAAAATCATTCGAATACTTTCGATCTTCCGAGAAAGTATGCATATTTTCAAACATCTGGCACAAACTCACCTGAAAAGATTTCTTATTTGAGTGTTTTTTTTTATTACTTATGCAAAAATAAGTCGAGTTCGAGTGTTAAAAATGTTTAAACACTTTTTTGTCTTTCCATGAACCCTATGAAAACCTTCCAAGAAGTATGCATATTAGGCTTGAATACGTCTTTACTTATGCAGCGTTATAAAAATGGCAGTGGTTGTAAACATTTAAAAAATATTAGTACAGATTTTAAGACTCTAAGAGCTTGATCCACACTACTAAGCTGCAGATAAGTTGCTTTATGCTTTTTTTGCTCCTCAGTATGTTTCATCATATTTCCAATTTTAAAAACGTCTTTTAAGATCTTTGATACAGCTTGCTTTTTGGATAACCACCGAGTATTGCAATGTTTCTTTTAAGACACAGGTAAATTATTCATAAGAATAATTCCAATATTCCAATATACAAATTCGTGACATTGGCCAGACTACAATTTGTCGCGTGTGCCGTCAAGTTAATGTTTTATAAAGCATCGTAGTTATATATTCAATGGCAAAAAACACAAAGTATAAGAAGTAATAGCAAATAATATCATAAATCATTTTTTAAAGCACATGTGTTGTAAAACAATTAATTTTGCTAAGCATTTTAAAACATTTATAAAGAGAATATAAAAACAACTATTGATACATATAAGAACGATAAGGACGGAATAGCGTAGGCCGTAACGTCTCAGACTAGTAACTCTGAGGTTGTGGACTCGAGGCCCGGCAGTGACACTCGAATTTTTAATAATAATAAAAAATGCGCTTCTATTAAAAAAAAACTGGCCCAGCACATACTAATTTATAATTATTAAAAATGTAGATGTCACCGATACCCAGACTTTTTCAGTCTGGTGATTAATACTTAATTGTAGGTACTCATTATATTTGATTGACTTACTCAGTTGGTACAGATTTTCCCTGTTGTAATGCATTGGGCTAATGTTTGTCAATTTAATTAAAATTTTAAGCACAAAATACCAGTGGTATAAGTCAGTGACTAATAATCAAAAGAACTGGGTTCGTATAGTTTTTTTTTATTTTATATTGTGTCTGAAAAATCGAAATTAGTAATTAATATATAATTATGAATCCGATGAACCATAATATATAAGGTTTTCTTAGATTTTCCTAATCTTAAGGATGAATATCGTGATGATTAATTAAAATTAAGCTAGATCGTACATGTTAGATATTAAAAATTCTTTAATAATTATGTAATACGCCCATAGAAAAAATATTATGTGATTAAAAAAATTTATCATAAAATATTTTTAAAATAAAAATGCTTCATATCTATCTCTGAAAACATCATTGTGCTTGGCAAGCTCTTTGAGAAGCTGGATGGCTCGTACAAGAGCAGCGTTCTCAAGCGCTGACGTCCTAGCCGCAACGTGCAGGAATAAAAGACGCGATCGCGACTTTTTAGAGTACTCTCGTATATTATTTTTTGTTATAATAAATTTTATCATATACATATATGACTAAAATAACTTTCAGAAAATCTAATAGATGAGTGTAGTGATGAATAAATAAAAAAAATAAAACGTCCTTAGTCGAGCCATTAAATAATCTACAGATAATTTCTTTTCCCATTTTATATATATCTGCTTTTAAAGAATAACTAAAGAAGTCATTCTTTTTTTGTCTAGTGAAAGATTCTGGATTTTGCAAATATTTAATTAATGACATCAATGTCTAGCTACTTCGATTATATAATTTATCTTTAATTGCCCGTTGAAATTTCAAGTTTAGTTCAGAATTAAAGATCTCTTCGGCTGTCAAATAAAAATCGTGAGACAATTGTTAATAACAGATTATAATAAAAAAATGCATTCTGTCGATTTCCATGCGTAATTTCATCTTATAAGAGCGGGTTCTTAGATCACTAAAGCAAAGATAAGGCCGCCGGCCGGTTAAAGTAATATAAACTCGCAAAATAATTGTTATCATTCAAATACTTTCGTGAGTGTAGTGATGAATATTTAAAATGTCACTGATATACAGACTCTGATTTATTGTTGATTGTGTTTATCCCGTTATAAAACATTGGGCTAACGTTATTAATGTTGCAACAAAAGATTTACAAAAAATAAATTTAATGCTTCCTATCTGCTATTAATGTTGTCGATAATCAATCACTCATAGTGGATAAAAAAATAAACGGCAAGGACTTATGCGTAATGGTAAAGTTATGATTATGAAGGTTAAAAAAAGATCAGGATAAAACATATTTAAAATCAGGTATTATAGAATTATATTGCTTATTTAATAAATAGGAAGAGGAAGAAATATCACAGGTGTACAATTGATGTGTCTTTTGGTGAACCATTAATTTATATCAATATTTGCAATACAATTGCTTGTTTGTTTTAGATTTAGGAGGGGTGTGAGAGTGTCATTTAAAAAAATAGTGCTAAATGTAATCAAGAGCTACGCCACTGTATAGGGGGTGGTGGGTGATAAAATTTGCAATTTATACCCGCGGATAGTTTTTAAGTCGCGACGAAAGTTTGCACAAACAACAATAACCGACCGCGGTTATATTGGGAGATATGATCGAATTTTGTTATTTTCGTTTGTTGCAAAGTGATTTTCACTTGGTACTATAATACTAGCTGTTCGCTGTAAAGTTTCAAATCGATGTTGTTTTTGAGTGTCGTTGAAAATTATCGGTTATGATAATATTATACGATTTAATTAAATAAGTTCATGTTAAACCACAATGAGCCACTGCTGTAAGTGTTTCTATATTCCCATTTAACAACACAAGTTGTTAAATAGGAATATAGAAATATATACAAATTATTACTGAATCTTTATCTCTACAAAATCATTTTTTTTATTAAAAGATTTTGCCATTGTATTTAATCAAAATTAAGTTTTAAATCTGCATCATTTTACTACAATATTTTTTATATTTATGTATCTTTTAAAATCAACATTAATTCTGATCTTACATGGGATTATAATAGACTAATAAACAATGACATATACCGCTAATTTAAATTATTAAATTTGTGTAATTATTCAACAAAAAGGTTGCCTCCCGTAGGTATAGGATATAGAGCCTACGTTTTCAAAAGTTATTGTCTGTAACAGCATATTGTCAACTTTGAGCGGAAACTTGGAATACAATACCTCTGTACATACACTAATGACTGTGTATTTATAAATAATTAATATATACTTACACAATAGCAAAATATTTATAGTTGCATTAAAATTAAACTGGCTAAATCAGTTAAGAATAATATGCAAGGTTAAATTACACATTAATCGGTCAAATCATTATAAAATTCGACAAATAAGGAAAAACAAATTATTTTATAAGGTAATTTATAGATCACGATTATTCGCATGATACATAATAATTATTAGCATAGCCTTGGTTAAAAAAATCATGAAATTTTCAATCCACGTATTATATTATAATCACGACTCATCCGTTTACAGATTAACTCCTCCTAAAAAAACTTATTCTCTTTAACGGGAAGCTTTCGCTGACAAAATCCAATTAATTCTATAGTAAACTTTCGAGTTGTGCCAATCAACTGCTAATCCAATATTTCACATTTTTATTACGCGTAAAAGGAAATTTTATAAACCGATTACTGGTAAGCTTTTTATCATTTCTGTTCTAAGAAAACATTTTTATGACACATACCGGTATTTTAAATAGCTCATAAATAATCTAGTACCAAATACATTTATTATAAAGGCTAATTACTTGAAATTTATATTAATGCCATATCAGCATTACTAAGCGTTATTTGTTTCGCATTTTATGCAGGTTATTGCATTTTTTTAGACGTTAAAAAAGTAGTTCAATGTTCAACTCATTAGTGATGTAGATACATGATTTACATTATAGTATATAAAAAACTTGTGACTAGATAAAAAATTCTTAATAACCATGACAGGATAATATGAGCTGAAAAAGTTTAAGAATTCAATATTTTATTAAGATATCGCGTGCTTAAAAATCGATAGTAAATATATATTTAATTAAATATAATAATATATTTTTGATAAGGTAAGCTTTACAAACATGTTAATTTATTATCTACAATATTTTTTACCAGAAAAGTGAACGGACATTTCTTTACATATTTTTTATCTGTTTAATATTGCAATGTCATTGTTTCTTTTTCTAGTATTACACATTTTTTCTACATTGTCTCTGTTGTTATATAATCACGTAAGTCGCCCTTTTTATATATAAATATTTATCAAAATGTAGTAAAAATAATTTATTATCTAAAATTTGTGATTCTTACATCTGCAGCTAATTTTTATTTTATTTATCACTATCTTGTTGCACAATCATATAAATAAAGGCTGACAATGACAATGTGTGGTTTCTCGAATAATATGTAACTAGTATTATTTTTAATTTAATATTGATTGAGTTTAGTAAATCGCCTTGATATTTAATCGTGATATTAGGAAATACAACTTTGTGGTACTAAATTATGATCTCTTAAATACGATATGAATTAAAAACCCTCGGATTTCTTGTTATTTATCTGGCATTTAAACACATGACCCTCAATGAGATATGCTATTAATCTATTGCATATTTTATTGATTAAAAAATTAGTAAAAACTCCTAATCATTCGGACTGTGCTGATAAATATATGCGAGCCTTTTGGTATTTTTATTTTATAGAATATAAAATTATTGCTAACGTAAAAAATATGCAGTGTTATAGATATATGTTGTTTTCATTGCTTTATCTAGATATCCTAATTTTCAATTCGATTTTAAAGAGCGGTTGCTTTCTGGTCTTCTTAGAGCCGTTTTTGTCTTTATGCTAATTCAGAGTAAAGTAGTAAAGAAGTTCCTGTTCGGAAAAGTATCTGATAATAGTAAAAAATCGCGAGTATAGCACATTCGCATTTATATACTCTTTTAGAGTAATGAGGAGGTGCTTTGCCCTTCCTACTTTCGACTATCTGGCCAATGCGATGCTTTAGAGCGGCAACAGAATTATTTGTTATTGTCTATTAAATATATAGTTAGACTTCTATGATTAAGATTTATTATTCCATTAGAATGGAACAGCTATGTTTAGGCTTATACACTTTTTTTAAATTCTATTTTTACTCTCAACGTTTGCAATGCGATGATTTGGGGCAGAAACAGACGTTGTTGTTGTCTGTTTCTGCCCCAAATCATCGCTTTTTGCGTGACGGTCTTAATTTAAACACATTGTCATTGTATTTGGTTCTGTTGTAATTAACATAATGAAAAATGATGACTACTACCTTAGTTTGAATTTTTTATGGAGAGAGAAAAAATAGTGATTTTTAAATAATCATTATTACAATTTAGTTTACCTAGTTTTTTAGAGAAATGTTGTTAAGAATACAGTTATTACAGCTTACATCTATTGATTGTAAGCTGTAATAATTATTTATAATTAATAAAAAATGTGCTATTTAGTTTCAGTCTAGTGTTTTATATATTTAACCCATTGTAACGCATTGGAATAACGCCTGTCACGTTACAACAAAAGTTTTACAAAAAATAAATTTGTTCAATTTCAAAGTGACTTAAAATCACCCAAAATATAAGTGTCACGTGGTTTTTATAATGTCGGCGTGACGAATACACTTGTTTTGCAAGTTAAAAATATTTTCTCACACCTTTAACAAGTAATTGCGGTAAATTCTGAGCATCTCACGCTCAACGAGTAATATGGACAAGAAAAATGGTAGTTTACTAGACAATCATTAGCATTTTATTTCGGGGAAATAATATAATATTATATATGTACATCAGACTACGATAAGTATATTACAATTTTTTTAATAATATATTTTAGTTTTAGCGCAGTGCAAATTTTTAAAAAAATCTTAAAATTTTTCACTATTTACTCAATTTGTTTTAGTTTTTGGTAAATACTTGGTAAAAATGTACAATTTTTAAGAATTACATAATTTAATTCTAAAACTTTGTAAATAATAGTCGCTTTATGATTTTGTAGAAATTTTATCAATTTTATAAAACGTATTTAAATTATTATTTTAAGCTCTCTGTATATATCTATTAATATTATAAAAGTTATTTTATATAACTTTGTGAGGGTTTCCACTCTTTGTGGCAATTTAAAGCCTACATTTCAAAGTTTAAAATCGCTGAGCATCGATGGATTGCTGACACCACCCCTCAATAATTCAATGAATTGTGTTCCAACAAGATACAGATACGAATACAATTCGCACTCTCTTTTGTAGAAATAAAAATATATTTTTTTCAAATCCGCTTTTGTGACATCACCCAATAGTTCAACAACTGCATAGTTTTTTACATGAAGTCCTTGGACTGCTCTAGATAACCAAAATAGTAGCTGTTTATTCGGTGTCGTATTATGGACTTCGGAAAAGTTCGTTCTCCTGTCTCAACGACTTGAGTGATCTGATTATCTACTAAAAAGCTGAATATATAGTGGACTTTTGTCAATAATATAGCAACATAACATATTGGGTTTTTATAATATATGAAAATGATTTTATTTTAGATTGAAGATAGATATAGAAAAACAATACAAGGCACTAAACTATTAAATAAATTAGTGTCGCATAAGATGGACATAAAAAGATCATCTTCATAACAGTAGATCAGTGATAGCGAACCCTTTGAGTTCGGTTTGTCAAAATTCAGAAAAAAACTGTAGCGATTCATACATAACACAGGCAAATGACACGCCAAACGCGCGTCTGTAGTTCCGCGAACTGTACCCACGAATCTAGCAGCTGTCTAAGTATTCCACATTTATACTACACACTCTAACGTGCATATATGATATACGATTTACCCGCATGACGGTGTATTATTTTGGTATCAATCTGGTATTATTAGCACTGGTATTACCTTTATCAACTCTTCTCTCATTGTAACTATTGGCTAACCTTTTTTATTAATGCTGTAGGTTTATGTTCAGTCTTTGATGATTTTTCTAATAAGTTGTGATTCAGAAATAATAGCATCTTTATTTTGAATATCGTGAAATATAGCTCGTGCACATTTTAGAAGAGTTTCTTTAGTAAATTCTCTTTCACTGATTGCAAAAACTGGCTGATGTTAAATTTTTAGAGCCCCTTACAAATTTAAGGATGGAATTTAATTGACTAGAAATGAATTCCTTGTTTCATCCTCACTTGTTAATGTTCTTTGTTACCCAAAATGTTTTGGTGTATCACTGCTCTAAATAAATCGATTGATTTACATACTTTTAAATTTATCATTTGATCAACATTTAAAACGTATATATATTTTAACACTGGCATCCAACAATAACATTTTAATGGTTTGTTACAGCGTTCGTTCAAGTTTGACAAGCAGTTTGATTTGCGTCGTTTAAGATTGATGGAATTGTAAAAAACTCATCATAAACATTAAACTTCAATTAGGTTTTGAGGGTATGTAATTAAGTTACGGTTACTTATTAAAATGATGGATAATCCGAGCTCTGGAAATATTTTAAAAACATCAAATCGAGAATGCGCCCTGAGCAATTTTTATTTTAATACCACTGAGCTAAAAATACATGGCATTTCTTTGAAATAAAATTATTTCAATAATCTGTTTTACAAAATGGATGTAAACAACAAAAACATAAAAAAACTTTCGGGTTTAATGAATTTTTTTCACGAGCAGAAGATACAGAAACCTTAAATTTATATTAAATAAAATCTACATCTTACATATGTTCATATTTTATTAAGTATATATATAAATATATACCATAAAATAAAATTACTGTGTGATTAAAAGGTTGCTGTAAATAGGATACCGTTGACATTTTAAATATCGTTGAGAAATGTAAAGTTTACCGCTATTAAATCTTCCGTAAAATTAGTATATCCATACATACTAAAATATAAAGGATGTAATGAATATTTTAAGCACAAAGGTCCTTGAAAAAAAATATACCGATTCGCATAAAAAGAGATGAGACACGCGTTCCGGCAACCAATTTTGAACGTGATAAAGAAAAAAATACAGCGCGGCCCAAAAATCCTCTTTAAATATTTCACATTTCGTGCACCGTCGTCTTGTCGCACACCCCTACACTGTGTTTGAAAAATTTCACCCTTATTGTATTAACCGACCGGAGATTTATTTCCGATCGGTGTTTGGAGAGCGACCCAAATAATATATCCTACGCGAAACAAGTTGAACAAATGGCGTCACGCGCCCAATAAAAAGTGCTCTAATCTTTTTTCCGACGGGGTGTATAAATAAAGCACATTAGAATTTGTTCGAACGTTAAACTTTGCAAGCAAATTGAAATTTGGTTGTGTGAGATTATTCAGGGTAATCCGCGAGAATGGGATGCGCGCGATTCGTATTGTGATTACACGCACACACATACCCGAATGGGAAAACTCACCCCAAAGTGAAATGGTTCAGTTGCCGGTGGAGGAACGAAGGGAGAGTACGTCTCAAGGTTTTGTGAAAAAGTGTGACTTTACGTGGGTTTTGAGACTTTAAAACTGTAAGATAAGTTTATGTATTTAATATAATGATACTTATTTTTGTATATAATTGTAAATAGCACTCGGTGTATTTATCTATGAACAACTATTTACTATTTTTATTATTTTTATATGTCCCTTCAATATGTGTTAGAGACACAAAAGAGGCACTCTTTTTCGATAAAAATATATATCTATTACATTAGTATTTTTTTGTTGATATCGTCAGTTTAATTATATTATTATCATTTGATTCTTATAACTTTTGCTCGGATTAATATTTACTGATTTTGTGTCAAAAATTAAAATTATTAACTTTTATTAAATATTTAATGTTGTGGTTATTTAAGTGTAACTAATTTTATACAGCTAGCTAGAATATTTAGATATTTTGATGATTTAAAATATTTCTACAAAAATTAAACAACTCAATATAAAAGTAAAATTCGGCTTCGATTTTATTGGCAATATTTTTTTTTTTTATAATCTATAGTTAACCTGTTATAAGGTTTTTTTATGTAGACGTACTGATCATTTTGCACAGTAAACTATAACATTTATTAATATTAAAAAATCTAAGTAAATATAAAGTAACGTATTTAAAATTAAAAATTATAGCTTGATTTTGTATTAGAAATAATAACCGATTTTATTATTTATGGGAGTGGTATCTCTTAAAAAAAATTATATATATTATTTTTTAATATAAAAAATATTATCTGCTACAAAAAAATTATATTATATATTTATGCATAAATTTAATAATTATTAGGTGTTTTTAAATTATATTATACATATATTCTATATGTTATAAAAATTTTCTGTAAAAAAGATTTTTATGTAATTTATCAATTCTATTTTTAAATATTTTATGTAATATTTTTGACCTCTATATTTTTATCTTAACACTATTTTAAGCTGAGATACTTTTTATTGTATTAATTTTTATTTTATTTCTATTTTTAAACGCTCGTCACCTAATAACTTTTTTATCGGATTTTCATTTTTTAGAATAGACACAATTTTTTTTATTGTTTTGCATAGCCTCAATTTTAAAACAACATAGTGAATCAAGCTGGGTAGCAAAATTATTTAAAAAAAAAAAATTCGTAAAGACATATTTAACTTTTTTTTAAAGGATTTTTTAAACAAAATATCAAATTTAATTAGAGTGGCTAATGACCTTAGCCGAGATATTAAGATTTCTTTAAAACAATAGCAGTTATCGTTTCCTAAAAAATGCACAATAATGACCAAAAAACGTGAAAAAAAGCATTTTTTTAATTTTTATTTTGTTAAATTTTTTTGCATAATTTCTCTCTCAGATTTTCAACGAACTAAATTTTATTTTTTCATTTTTTAGCCATTATTACAAATTTCTATTTTTGAGCAGTTTTTTAGAAAAAGTTTCGTGATCAGTAAAATCATTGTAGTTATCGTGTCTACATGGATGAGCAAAGTTTTTTTTTAATTTTTATTTAGCCACCATTTTGAAATAAGATAGCGGATTATGTTAGCTAACAAATTTATCTGTGATTTTACAAGATCTAAATTTAAAATTTTATGGCGATATCATTAAAACTACTAAAATTAAATTTAAATTAAAAAAACATTTTTATTATTGTAAAAAAACGCGAAAACAAGTTACAATTTTATTTTTTTCTCTAGTTTTTTTATTTAAAAGTACGATTTTATACTTTTTTGAATGGCCATTATTTTGAAATAAAATGGCTGATCAGGCTAGTTAACAAACTAAATTTAGATATTTACAAAATCTATTTTTTAACAAAGACGATGTCATTAAAGATTGCCAAAAATTAAAAAAAATATGATTTTAAAATCTGAGAGAAAAAAGACGCATTACAAAATTGGAACAAAATAAAAATTTAAAAAATGCTCTTTTTCACGCTTTTTTCCATTATTTTGAATTTTAAAGAATACGATCTTAATGATATCGTGAAAATATATATTGTATATATTTCGGTTAAGTTCGTTAGCAAGTCTGATGAAATTCAAAAATCCTTTGAAAAAATTAAACAGGTAAAACGAAAATTATATTCTTTGGTCATTTGTGTGTTTTTGAGTTGAGATAAGTGAAAAATAATTTTGTTTAATAAAATTAAAATAAATACGTTTTAAAAATAATTTTGCTAACCAGTTTGATTCGTCTTTTTTTTTTAAATTATGGGTATTCAAAACAATAAAAAAATGTTTTTCTAAATTAAATTTAACTTTTATCTTTATTTTTAAATGGTTTAAATATTTACATTTTTTTTCAAATTTTTTCGATTTTATATTTTTTAATACCCATTATTTTGAAATAAAATGGCTGATCTGGCTGGTTACAAATTTAGCTTAGGTATTTACAACTATTTTTGATCAATGATGATATTATTAAAACTACAGCAATTATTATGTGCTTTTATAAAAATTGCCAAAAATGTAAAAAAATATTTTTTTAATTTAAATTACGTTAAAATATTTTTAGACGTTTTTATCTCATTAATTATTTTTCTAAAATTTATATTTTACAAACTTATTATTTTTTAATAGCATGTCGTAGGCTGGCTAACGTGCTTAGCCAGAGATTTTTACAAGGTCTTTTTTTATAAAAAGTTTCTTGTCAATATTATATTCTATAATTAGTAATATTAGAATTTGAAATACATGCTAAGTATATTCTTAAATTTATTATAGATTTGAATAAATGTGTATGCTAAGATTGTAAATTAAAAAAAAAAATTTTTTTTGAGATTTTTTCTCAAAACTTTAGCAGAAATGAGTTTAATAGAATCATTCAGATATTTTGCATGCACAAAGTATGCAATATATATATATTTTAAAATGCTTAAATGTAGAATAGATGCAAAATGAAAATTAAAATGCGATAATAAAAAGAAACATATACTTAAAATACGTGTTTCTTTCTATTATGGCAAATTACATTAGTTTATACATAGAAAATATAAGCAGTACAATTTCTTCAATAGCATTCTAGGATCTGTTTCGAACTTAATTTTTTTATTGTGGTCAAATATTGCGAAGGAAAGTTTAAAATAAATTTGTTAAATATCAAAAGGCATATTAAGATACGAATCCCTAGAGTCGTATACACGCGTATAACTTCTCGAAAAAGCGCTATCAATGCTTTTAGTTTTGTGGTATACCCATTTTAAATGTTTATTATTATTATTATTAATTACATTATTTATATTTAAAATTACATAAAGATTTTAGCAATTGTTAATTTAGTCATTTTAGCAATTGTTCATTTAAGTGATTTATTGGTAATAAATAAATTATTAATAGACCAATTTTCCTTTACTTTTTATTTAAAGAGAAATTAATAAATTAATTACAATCATATATATGATTGTATATTGTAAACACAAATTCAACTGTGTACAAGTGTATTAAATAAAGTTTATATTAATATATATTGTGTAATTAGTTTGAAGAATTTTACTATTAAATTCCTTAAAAATATATTCTAGAACTTAAAAATATAATCTACACTTTAATAAAACTAGTACAAAAAAAAAAAAATTATTACAAAGCAATTACATAAATATAAGTGTTAATTATATTATATAAGAATAGATAAAATAGTATGATTTTATTAATTCAATTAATTATAAATAGGTAAGATATTTGTAGATTCTTATATATTTTTCATATACATTATATAAAATACGACTTATAAAGTGTATTAAATATTTACTAAAAACGTGGGAGTATCTTTTGCTTGAAGTTTTCAGCATATTAAAGGTTACATGCTATACCAATATATGTTATATGAATTTATTGATGACACTTGAAATATATTAATAAAATATAGTTACCTTCGACTAGCTCAAAGTCACCCTTATACGTTTTACGACAGAGAAAGTTTTACCTTCAACGTTTAAAGGATTACCTTTGAACATATAGTGTGGTATGATAAAACTATAAATAATTTAAGATATGTCTATATGATTTAAAATTTTCTTTATCGATTGTTACTTTAATGAGTATACATAGAACAGTTCTAATCATACTTGAGTTTTTTATTTCTTCAACCTTTTTGTCTCATTTTTTCTCCAAATTGAATTTTTATCCTCTCTCACCCATACGTATGTTCCTATTATAGTTGCTGAATAATGAGTTTTGCTGAAGAAGCGGTATCCTCGCAGCTCCATAACATTATTCAGGCGATGGTGAAAGTTGAAAAAATATGGTAACATGAGCATCGGCGATGGAAACGGGAAAAGTTGTCGAATGGGTAGGGCGTCGAAGGCGGAAACTTTGGCCGGCATTCGCGAAAATTTGCCGATTTTCCTTTTTCTCCTCGTGTTTTCTACGCTCGCTTGGGACGCTCTAGCTGATGGGGTGACCACGAAATACGAAAATGCTTGGCAATATTATTCGGAAGAGTCGTGCTGCATGTCGACCGCCAGACACCATAAACATAAAGGTAAATTTTATGTTTTTATTTTTGTAATTATTAAATTAAGACTAGAGTAGCATTATAAGCCACAGCAGCCGCTAAAACTAACTCGTTCCTTCTATAGATAAAAAGGGTTGATTTTGGTTATTTATAAGTCACTTTATCATTCAAAAGATAATATTATTTGTAAACTGTGAATTGTTTGAGTTATTAATACTTGATCTTTAGTGTTTGTATTTGTCTCAATATATCTAGGTCTTATGATTTATGTTTTTAAGAAGTTTGGTGTATACTGTATTATAATTAATCTGAAATACCTGAGTTTGAATCTCATATGAGTTTTAGTGTTTTTTTATATTTCTCTAAATAATAATTAAATTATAAAAAATCTTGAGCTACAAAAAGTAAATTTGTGTTTCAAATGCAATATGTGCTTAGGTATTTTATGTTTATACTCTTGTCGTAGTCACTGATTCTGGAGATAAATGGGTTAATATAGTGTTTTATCTTGATTATAGTAATGTTTAATAAAAGAGTTTAACTACATATTATATTATTTTTAATGAATTCAGAAATTTAAAAAAAAAAACGGGCGTTACTCCGTACCGAGCAAGCGTATGTTATTACTGGTCTAATTAGTTGTTCATATATTATTTTTTATTAAAGCGATTTTTCTGTTACATATCGAATTTTGGGCTACAAATGGAGCAACTCTTTTTGAGTTAATTTTACGTTATGCTAAATGAATTTAAGCTTAGTCTAGTTTGCCCTTCATTTAATGTTTACTTTCAATATGTGGCGAATTCGAGCTCATGTCTCACTAGGCATATATTTTTCTTTAATTATTTATCAATGACACATGTGATGAGATCAACTTGTTTTATGATTGATTGCTATTCTAGGAAGCCAAACCGGTAAGCCCTCGAATATTGGCTTAGGAACAGTCCTCGAATATATTTAAAATAACCGGTTAGCAGTAACATTTTCTATTAATTTTCCTGGTTTTAGTATCATAATATCTTCTGCTAGTATTTTAGTTTGAAGCAGCGTTAAATGTGTGGGTAATTTTCACAGTGGTTTAAAACGGTTTTCCAGTGTGAATATAAATAATGGTCGTTGTAAGTTTATTAGTAGACAACGTATTCTTCATTTAAATTTCTGTGAAATTTTTTAAGGTTATGTGTTACTGATAAATTTCAAAGAGTTGAATAAATATCTCTTCTCAATATTGAGTTAATTATTCTAGCTGTTATATTTATTTATATTAAAATCTGAAGCTTACAACTAAATCATAAAAAATATATTTTTATGCTAATTTATTTTATTATTTTTCTAATTTAATAACCAAAAATATTATAAGCTTTTAGTAATGTTGAATCTTAAAGCATTTACCAACGTAAATTTTCTTTTCTGCAGCATCTCTGATTATGGTATATAAAATCATATATAATTTTTTTAGATTTATATTTCGATTTTTAAATCAACCTAAATCAATATCTTTATCATATTTTATATTGTCTTGCAATTACTAATATTATTATAGTTTCATTTTTGAAATATACTACTTTTAATTAGATTGTTAATATAAAATATTTATTTTAAATGCCAGTATTAAAAATAACTATATTATTTATAGTTATTTTTTATTTCAATAAAATGTTGTAATATAAAGGGTTTTTATATAGAAGAGGAAACATATTAATTCATTTTCATTATAGCATTAATCAATACATATTTATGTTTTTATTAGTAAATACAGATTAAATAGTGATGAAAATTCTGATGAGAAAAATTTGAGTCTTAAGAAAGAAAATGGTTATTTTATTAAAAAAAATTTATTTAAAACCTAATGTAATTGCATAATATAATTTGTTTATTAAGAATAAACCATGATTTAAAATAGTAGTTATCTTTAATTACTAGGATATCATAAATTGTATGAATTTTCACTTAACTGGTTCTGGTTCTGATATAATTTAAAGCTTTGCTTGCTAAAGTCTGATATATCAGCTCTTACAACTTTCGCGAGAATTTCCGGATCTGACGTCATAATTGAAAAAATCATATATACACATTTTAGTATCTGCTTCAAGAGAAAATATTTTTTTTACGAACATATTTTATTATTTTAATGTAACACATACGTATATTAATATTTAAGTAGTAATTCTAAAAGTCCCGGAATCTTAACTTAAATTAAAAGTTAGGCAATTTTTCTTTTCAAAATTTTTCGCAAAAATAAATTTATATATTAAATTGAAAATTAGGCAATGGTAAAAAAATATTATTTTTAATCGGTAAACTTTACTGATTTTTGTAAATACAACTTAACCATTTTTTTGTCATGAACTGATACACCAGATTTTACTACTTTGGTGAGAATTTACGTATCCGATTTAATGATTGAAGAAATATCGGATTTACATATTTTTAATGAGCTGTTAAATATATGCTTTAAGGAACAATATTATTTTTTCTTAATATATGTTTTATTATATAATAATACATCGATATTGCAATAGTAATTTCAAAAGGCTCAAAAAAGAACAGGATAATAGTTAGTGACTCTTTTAAAGATATCCTAAATAAAAAAATATTATTTTAGAATGGTAAAGTGACTTATGTGTTTGTTTTGATAAATCATGTAATTATCAAATTTACTCATTAAAAAGTGTTAAATATTTAAAAATTAAATAACACGTTATAGATGAAAAAATAAATACGTCACGACACATTTTAAATCATTTGCTTGTACCCCCGAGGCGGCTTGGGGCGCCACCCCTCAGTTCCGGCTGATTTACGAGATCATTTTCTATTCATGATGTTGAGATATAATATACTATGTGCGCTGCTGTGTGCGGAGTAAAAAAAATAAAATCGTAATATAATATTTTGTTCTCGGGAAATGATACGGAGAGAGAGAGAAAGAACGAAGTTAGTGGCGTAACCGTTTTGTTTGATGCGAGTCATTTTTGACAGATTTCATCTCCGAGTTCACCTGCGGCCACCTTTTTTACAAAACGCTCCACGTGGACGATGCCACCGGTTTTTTGTACGTGGGAGCTATGTGAGTAAAAATATTTTTTAATTTATTATTATACTGTAGAAACAAGAGTGGTAGAAAAATTAAATATGAATGCTGTTCCATTGCAGAGTCGCTTTGATTACGTAATATATCGTTACAGCATCTGTGTTAAGTTACAAAGTTTAAAAATATATTTGTCTTGAGCTGTTAAAAATATATTTTATTGTACATGTAAATTATATTATGCACTATTAGCATACTTAAGTTTTCTTGTCACTAACTATAACTCATAATCATATTAAGTGGATATATACAATTTATTTAGATTTATATCTATATAATTGTATGATATTTGTAGTAAATTTAGCTAATCTTGTTATGAATCTTGATTTAGATTTGAGTTGCTTTGAAAAAGCAGATAACATTTGTGATCGTATAAATCGTTGAAATAAAGGATTAGTTTTTTTATAGAAAGAATGATATATACAATATATTAAGAAAGTTTTATGTGTGTTTAAGATAAATGGATTTACTTAACTTTGATATATAATAAATCGACATAAATGTGTATCAGTAAATCATTTTCAACTAATCATGATAAAGGTATTTTAAATCTTTATATGTATATATATTTTAGTTCTCTTAATAATTTATTATCTTCGATTTTTCTAATATATTTAAAAGAGTTTTTTTTTCATATATACTTATGAGTTAAAATTAATTATTATTTAGTTACTAAATATAATAGTATCGTTTATTTTAGACAATAATTGTTGTTTTTGTCGGTTTTTGTCAATTTTTCGAAAACTAAAATATGACAGTTAAACAGTCCTAGAATTATTTTAATATCCCGCAGTGCAAATTTTAGTTTAATGATAAGTAGCAAAAATCAATTCTGTTTTGTATTAAATAAAAAAAATACTGTAATTCGGATTTGGTAATAATTTTAATTACATACTCAAATAGTTGACCCCCCTATAGCGTAATAGAGATTGTGACTTCGTTATAGGAATACTACGCTATAGGGGACTAGGAACCCATACAAAATTTGGGATTAGGTTCTTTCAACTGTATTTTGTGAGTTTAACAAAATCAGTAAATCAAACTTATTTCTCATTTTTTATGTAGTAAATGACCTTATATTTAGTTTGTAAACAAGAGCACGTGCCCTATGTTTTTATTGCGACACGTGCGCGAAGAATGTCATTGATTTTGCGAGTGCCAAGGGAGTCAAAAGCAACAGTTTTTTGAGTTATTTTTTGTTATCGTATAATTATGCATTTAATTACTGTTAGTGTCATCTAAAATCACGTCCATCGAGACCTTTTTAATATTATAATTTCATCATCACTTACATTAATTATAGGATAATTTGTTTTATTGTCTTCTGTCTTCATTTCTTCTCGAATTTTATAAGTTTATTTTGAGGTATATTAATACAACGTTTTTCAGTAATGAGAACCAAAAATATCGATGCGCGTCAAATCGTGCGGTGATAAAAAAGTACTCCTCCAGAAAAAAAAACACTTAATGATGCTGAAACACATTTTAGCGAAACGTTGTGGACATAAAAAACCTGCAATGAATAGTATATTTTGAAAAAATAGATTTTTATTATTATTTATTACATATAAAAGAATGAATAATAATTTAAAAAAAAATAGATTATTTTTTTTAATTATACTTTTAATTTTATAAATAAATTATTGCTGTATATACATATTAAAAAAGTTAAGTTTACTAATTTTAGTCTTATGCAAATCATTCAAATTAGTATTTTTAGGAAAAAATATAATAATATCTTAAACATAATTTTGATTACATTATTTTGAAATACCACAAAAATCTAACATATATTTAAGAAGTAACTTTAACCCATATAGTATAAAATGTAACACTGTTTTTAAATTAGTATGTGTGTCAATTATTATTTTTTTATGAGCTAATATATAAATAAATATATAAATGGAACAATATGTATTTTTGTAGCCTATATAGAAATATTATTTTATTTATTAATAGTTTTTCCTAATATAACACTTAGAAGTCGAATAATTTAATTTCTGCTACTGTGAAACGAATTCTTGCGATGCCGATGCGTTTCATATCGAAATCATATCCGAAAGAATTTCCTTTTGCTCGACTCTAATATCCAGCGAATTCTCGGAAAGATTCCCGAATCTCCCAGATAGTTTACCATATGAAAATATAATATATGTCTCACCGGTTTGCTCGGATGCAATTCCACAGACTAGAGGCCCTCATTACCGACGACTTCTCGGATAGATAGGGAGCGAGAGAGAAAGAGGAGATTCGACGAGGAGATTGGATGTCGTCTCCTAGGTGAAATATTTCTGAATAGTGAGGACCTTTTGTAGTTCCGTTTATTAAAGTCTACCCTCGGATAGAATTGCATTTCATCCACCGAGGTAGGAAAAGTGTCCGAACGGAAGACAGGATAAACCCCTTTGAGACGTCAATTTTCCCAGACAACAACTGATTCGCGCTGCGAATATTTATGTACATCTGCATCGGCGGTTCCCAACTTTTTCGGTAAAAAATGTATAATCAGGAAACAGCTTTATTACATTATAAAAGAGGCTGCAATGAAACTAGCTAATAATGATCGGATTTTAAACAAATTTTATTTACAACACTAAATATTTTTTTATGTATATATATTATTGTAGTATCCGATAATCAATATATTTTATAAGATCTGATCATAAATCTGTTTTGTTTGTTGTCGTAAGATAAACAAAAACAAAAACAAAAAACAATTATTAAATTGGTTTTTACTTCTTCGAAAAATATATTTATTATTATATTTCACTATTTATTATTCCACACAAAAATAAATGTATGAAAAACAGCGCCGAGTTTTAACACAATTTTCTTTCTAAAGAACCGAATATAATACGTTTACATATATAGCATATTTAATGTCTCTTTACAATTCCAGGGATTATGTGTTTCGCTTGAATTTGTCAGACATCAGCAGAGGAGATTGCGAGGTGAGTTATATAATTTGTATACTCATGTTTATATATGCAGTAAATATATGTATCATAATATGATCATTTATATTTTCAAAAATAATTTGCTTACATCGCAAGGCTTATTTTTTTTAAAGATCCTTTGTTAATTTTCACTTAAGCATCATTTGCACACATTTTTGTAGTTGAAATCAAATTAATTCTGTGAATCACTCAACGAGCGACTTATTAGGGAAAATATTATTTCATTGTATTTTATATGTATATTAATTTTATTAAAATAAGAAATTTAGAACTTATTTAATATATGGATAAAATATTTAAATGTATAAAAAATATTATTTTTATTTATATATCGGTAAAATCAGTTTTAAATTATGATATGATAATTCTATGAGCGAATACGCAAGGTTATCTTATCCTTGTCTACGTCCAGAGGATGCATTCATCTGCAAAGCTCTTGGTTCTCGACGTCGAGTAAGACTAGAGTTGACGTAAAGAGGGAAGCAGCTGCTTTCTCGATTTCGTTTGTTGATAATCGACAGCTTCTTTTGGTTCAAGTCATACAAATCTTCATGTGTTCAAAAATTGGGGAGCTTGATCTATTGTCGGAAGCAAGTCTCAAATAATATTTGTTAATTTGGGCGCTGTGTATCCGATTTTATACATATGGCCAGCTTGAGGGATATGTATTGCTCGTCATTTTTCATGCTATGACCAATTACAACGAGTTAAAAGTGTAATTAGATTTTTTTATATGGTAATAATGACCGTTTCGTTGGAGTTTAAATAGGTTTCAACCTGTCATATAAACAGGCTTAAAACGGCTGTTAAATATTTAAAAAAATCTAAAAGTTTGCTATTTTTTAATATAAAAATAACTCTTGCAGAAAATCTCGAGTGGCCATTGATACTTTTATTCTGTCTATTGTCACGTACAGTCCGCACTAGCTGGCTTAATAAATGATAAATAGATTTAGTGCGTTCTTACAGTCGGTGCGTCAATTTCAATAGAAGCTGTGCACTTACAAGTGTTCACTGTGGACCCTAAAATATCTGTAAGCATTTTGAGACATTGAATTATTTTGCAGTTTGACTTAAAATAATTAATTACATTTCTAATTCTGGGCCTTCAATAAACATGCTATTTAATAAGGCGGAAATTAAATATTAATATATTGAAATTTCTATAAATATTTCTGTTGAAATTGATTAATTATTATTTTATTATAAAAATATCACTGATTCTCAGCTTTGATTTATCTTACTACTTTTTTGTATTAGTATTTTATAATGATTTATTTTAACACCTTTCTATTACTAAATTTCGTTTTGGCTTTTGTGGATTTTTTTATAAAAATACAGAGGTTTTCGATATTTTTTATAAAATTATTAATATGTTAATTTATTTGGCGCGCTTTAATTTATTGCTATTATTTGATATATAAATCATATACACTAACTTAAATTAAAAAAATATATAAATATATTGTTTTTAGTATACTTCTTGCGTTTATACATAATTTTCGTGGCCCTCTAGATCCTCGTTTATAAACCAAATAAAACTCGTTTGCACACATATTAAAATTAAAGTTATGCAGTTTTATTTTACAAACAACTTAAAATTAATTTATAATTTTCAAACAACCCCCAGATAACATTACCCCAAAATCAGTCCATACAAGTGCATACATTCACAATTAATTTCCTTATCCTGTATTTATCATGTTCAACTTGTACACAAGAACTTGTGCGTGCGTATCTGAATACAATAGTTTTAGACTTGAAGACTTTGGTTAGCAAAACACACAGATACACACATTCGTACGCTTGCAAAACTATTTTCCATTTCCGATTTCGAATGTGGCCATTGTTCTGCTTCATGTCGTACAACGCAGACTGTTGCGGCCACAGTGTGTTCACAAAGTCAAGTGCTCTCTCTCTCCCATTATATCTACGTCTCTTTACTGTGTACGCAAATGCTGATAGATTATGCATAAGGGCGTGGTGGTTTTCCGCAGCGGAATGCATGTGATAAAATATGGATCAACTGGGTGGTTAAACGTTGGCTACATACACAATGAGGATTACGCGAGCAAGCCTGTTCTTTAATATCCATTGATAGGAATTTTCAATATGTTTAATATTGGCTATAAAAGTCGTTTGAATACATTGTCACATATATAGGTGATTGCAAAAAGTTTCCGTTAAGGGGTTAAAGGGTGAATTATGTACGGACCAAAGTATACGTATATATACTTTTATCGTGTAACCTGAATCAAAGCCTGAATTACATCCAGAATTCATTCGCTAGCCATTATCAATATTGGCCAAGCCTACTGATCATTATCTGTAAATTATACAGATAGGGTTGAGCGGTTGTTCGATTTTTATTTAGTGGCGCATGTAAACAACCTTTTTTATGGTATGCAAATTTTAATTGGAAATGTAATATTATTATTTCTATTTATAATTCAATAGCTACATCTGTATATGTATATGCTATTTGAGAATAACTTAAACTGCAATTATGGTAGCTTTTGAGGTCCTATCGTAGTTGGTCCCTATTACTAAACAATGAGCAATAACTAGAAGTTTGAAGGTCGATCTATTCTATTTTAGTTTATATGAACTTAATATTATAATGAGCTTTTGATATCATTATAATGTATACGTCTTATATTATACAAGAGAACAATATCAGATAAATATCGTTTGTTACCTTTTTGTATAGTTATTAAATAGCTTTACGTTAATTAAGTACATGTATTATTTTGCATATAGGTAGATGTATGATTGTGAAACAAATTTCGGCTACAATTAGTGTATTCGCTAAATTATATTGACTGTAACAAACACACAATAAAGTTAACTGCGACTCAAAACAAATTTAGGTTTAATATTTTATTGTTAAATTATACAAAATATGTACTTTAAAATAATAACTATATTTAATCTACATAAACTTTAATATTAATATTTAATTATAACTTGTATATTTTTAATGATGAAATCATTAGTAAAAAAGTTCATACACAAGTTGTAGAATATAAAGCTGTTCTATGTTGGTCTTAAACAGAGATCTTTAACTACAGGAAAGTCTTTTACATAATCATTTTTATTTTAAAATATTTCGCTATTTAATATGTTTCTTAAGAATCAATTGAAAAAATATGCTACTTTTTAATCTATTTATAGTGCTTATTAAATGTTGTCTCACTATTGCTATATTATTCGATTGTTACTATAACAATAATAATTTTTAACTAGCCGGGTAGATATAAAAAAAGGAAACTGCGGTAAAAATCTGTTCAGGATTAGGATTTTATTGTCTTTTAATATGAATCTGAAATCTATTGATTTACAATAAAATATTTTTTTGTGATAAAATATATAATTTTTGTAATAAAATAAAAATATATAATTTAATATTAACAATTTTTAAATGGCAGTCAAAAAATAAAATGAGTAAGCAGCGGTGCAAAACCTGTATAGGGTTAGGCTTTTATTGTATAATAAATAATAAATAAATTTAATCTACGATATAAACTATTTAGAAATCAGTTAAAAAATAAATTTGATCGCAAAATAGGTTTAAAACATTTATAAAAATATTATTATCACTTTAATATTCAACAGCTATATAAATTAGCTTTTATATCGTCAATAATAGCGATTTAAAAATATATCCATTCGTCATATGAAAGTAAAATAACTATTGCTTAATTACATTTTTGTCTTATAAATAATATTCAGTTATGACTCCTTTTATTTTTGTATTTTTTTATACTACGCTATTTTTAATTAAACAATATTTAATTGACAAAGAAAAATTAATAAAAAGAAAACTGCTGCGCAAAACCTTTTTAGGATTAAGGCTTACTGCCTATTATTACAAAACATATGATTTGAAATAATAACCTTACTAAATATACGATAATCACTAATTATTCATTTAGTAAAATCAATAATAATTATTAGTTGCGAATATTTTGCGTATAAGATGTATAAAATAAATAAGTGTAACATTAAAAGCTTTGATTAATTGAAAAAACAACTTTTTTCGATATAAGATATGATATATGTAATTTCATATTATATATTATTTTCATACTTTATTTTCTATAAAATTAACTTTTCACTTAAAATTTATTTTGCTCTTTTTACAATTTTTATAAATCAATATTAAAATTTATTTTAATAAAATATAAAGCTTAGTACTTAATTCGACCATTATTCTAAGTATTCGTTAGGTTACAATTAATTTTGTATAATTTTATACAATTATTTCTGATTATTGAAGCAATATTTTTATAATTATTTGTGTACAAACAACGTTATATTTTCATGTTGATCTTAGCTTTATCAATTTTGTTTTTAACACATGCCAAATCTGTAGTTAAACTATTTTATATATGTTATTATAAATGATTAAATTTGGATTTTGTAATTAAAAAAGTTTTTAGTATAAGTTACTACAAAATTTTCTAAGCATATGTATATTTAAAAAAAATACACTAATTAGTATTTTGCGCAATATAAAAAATACAACATAAGTTAAATAAATAAAGGTAATAATATATATTATTTATTATAAATCAACAATAAAAAAATACTGTGAATAATTATATAGTGACATACAAGACCTGAAAGTCACTATATAATATATAATTCACTATATTATATTGATTAAATAATAACTATCTAATATTATATATGTACCTCTATTAAAAATATCTCTTTGAATCTTTTTATATTAAATTATAATATATAGAAAAACTTATAAATTCAGCTTAGAATTTCACATATTAATTGACTTAACTATTTTTTTAACAATAAATATTGTTCTACAATACAAAAAAATCCAGCTAAGGTAATTTAAGGCAAAATGGGTGTGATTTTGCAACCAAAATATATGCTAGAAAAGCTGGTAATAGTTTATTTCTTTATATCATTTACCTATATAAATTACCACATATATAAGAAAATGTATATGTCATTATCAGGCGGTGAAGTAAAAATAACAGGGCTTGAAAGTTGTATCAGTAATGCGGCTTTTAGAAATCGTGGCATATAGAGTTGTATTATTGCCGGCTGTGATTTTGTGGAGCAGCTGGGATCTGTCGTATTGTCTGTCATATGGGCTAACGTCATTACAAAAACCACTTGCTGCTGGTTTGAAACAGCTCTGACGAGTCGCAGATGAGGATGTTTTTGAGCCAATTGCAACACACCCACGAAATGTGTTTATTATAAATTAGAAACGGTCCAAATTACCACTCGTTAATCAAAGGGTAAAAAAATAGTATTATACGCAGGGTAGAACGCACATGAAATATTTCCAATTATTACACGCAATTGTTTGGTCGCAAGATCTCTTTTCCATTGTTGTGAAAATATTTTGTGTGGTCTAGCTTTCGAGACTTGTTTTTGTTTGTTCAAAATGATCGATAAAATGATTTATAAAATATATAGTGCCGGTCGTTAAGCCCCCCCACAACATATTGTTAGGTATCTTTTGTATATTTTAAGCAGTCATTTCGAAATATCTGATTAATTTAATTTAAATGCCAACTATGAATATAATATATAGTTTATTCTTTAAACTGTTTTAACATATAATTAATGACAAATTGTATTTAAATACAATTTGCTTAAAAAAAATATTTAACAAAAAAGATCGAAGGCGTGAGCGGGTGATTCAGATCGGGTGCGGCAAAACACGAAAGGAATTTAATTTGTGATAAGGATTCTTCTGTAATGAGTCACCACTGCTTTTTCTTCCACAACCATTTTCCACATTTTTAAGAGTTGATAATGATGAGAGAATACGTGCAAGTCTCGTGAAGAAAAAAACGTGCTGCAGGGTCGAAATAGAGAATCGAATTAGCGATTCCAATGTCTGTAGCGGGCAGTAACAAATTGCCGGCGAATAAAATTACTCGCCAAGGAGGAGGTGGAGAAAAATAAAGTTTCCCTTAGGCGTCAATAACGCGAGATACTTCAAGAAATACTCGGGGCAAAATATTATGTTTTGGCAAGAGGGAAATTCACTAAATATGACCCTCGTTTGGGATGCCCGCAATATGACGGATACTACGTGATTTGACTGAAACACAATAATGCCATAATAATGTTCGGTCGGTCGAGATGTTTTTAAATGTTGCTCTGCATACGAAATTATTTTTTTTATTGCCTTCTGGCTTATATCTTCGAGGTGCGGCGAGAAGAGAATGCAGCATCCAAATCCCTGGTTAGCTGTTGCTTTTTTTTTGTTTCTGTTACATTCGTATAAATCCATCTATCTTGTTGCTTCGCCGCCTTTGGGGGTAAGAGTGTTCGAAGCATGATTTATTTATAATACGATTGTGTGTGTACATGATGTAATAATATTAAATTTTGACTCACAATGCGACTTTTTCTTGTATATAAAAAATATTAAGGCAAAAGATATTTTATAATACAAAAGTTCATATTTATTTTATTAAAATATTGATTGTTTTTATTGTATCAAATAATATATATATAATAAATTATTCATAACATACTATACTATATATTTTATTCTCTAAAAATCTTTCCTAGCCCGCGCGTTTTTTTACATTTTTTTTATTTTCCACCCTCATTATGATTCAACCCCACTTCGAATCGGGCTAAACCGTTTTAAACATTACCGATTCGGCTTTGTTGTGATCGATTTCAAGTATTTCCGCCTTCGCGTTTAGCTAATTCAATTGATCACGCATTGTATCATGCTTTTAGTGTTAACGTCGTTAAGTTTCTGCTAACTTAATTGACGCACATCAAAGTCAATCAAGATAAACTGTCGCTACTGTATAAAATATATATGCGAAAATAAAATAATACGTAATGTTTCAGAAAAACTCGCTACATCTGGAGGCGACGGATACTTCTAAATGTATAAAGAGCGGCAAATCCGAGGTGAGTTCCAATTTCATAAGCAATATACTTCACCTTTCATTTTTTGTTTATTCAACTTTTTTTAATAACATTCACAAGATCCCAAGAGAAAGTCGTTCCCTTTTAGACTTCACTTAGAAGAGCGCATTTTAGAATAAATGTCTATTAAATTATTTTTTTATATATTTAATATGCTCTCTAAAAAATAAAATAATGTAATTTATATTGTTATCAAAATATGAATTTCAAATTCAAGATTTTGCTTAGATTGGATTGGACTGAAATGTTTCGTCATTACTCTTCAGAACAATGAACTCGAAAATTTCATTGCAAAGTAAATTTATGATTTTTGATTGGCTATCTTTACATATACATCTAGATTGTTTTAATAATTTTGATTATATGGTTGTACTGCAATGCTATATAGTTTATTTTTAACTAAATGTATATTAGAAAATAAATATTAATATATCTCATTTAATTACAATATTATTATAATTATATTAACATTTCAAAAAATAAATTGTTAATGTTTCCAGAGTATATTAAATTATTAGTATGAGCAAAAATATTATAATTTTTAATTAAAATGTCAAAATAAAGCCATATCAAATATGAGGGTTTATTTTATATTTAAATAATATATTTAAATATATCAAATAATACATAAAATACTATTAATTATTTGTTTAATGTTAATTTCAGTTTTAATATTTTTATTTTAAATATATATTCACACAAATGACCTTTAATTTTCCGCATTCCGCATTGAATGCGGAAAACAGGGGTTTTTCTATAAATTTTTCCATAATAACTCCTGAATTAATGTCAATTTTAATACTGTGCATATTTGATATAGAATGCAGTGATGCAGAAATGTTGTATCGTTATCAACTAGCTTCGCTACTCTTTCCTATATTCAACCATTAGTGCGAAATCTTTTTCTGCTTAATACAAATCTGTAAAAAAACTTACTCTTTAGAGAAACTAGGAAAGTCAGTTCTTCGGTAATATTAAATTCATTATCAATTCTTCGACAGAAGTTGTGCCTTATCTATAACATAAGTACTCAGTCCAAAGCTATGGAATAATACTTAGAAGTATTTATATATTTTTATGACATTATTTCTGTTACTCTTTTAAACAATAATTTAATAAACTTATTTTAAATTCGTTACCACATATTTCCCTTCACTAATAAATGAGAAGTCACTTTTCGAAATAGTTTTTTTAAAGTACTTAAATATAATGTTTTAAAAAATCATGTTTTATTGCATTGAAAAAATGCTTTATTATTCCATCCAAAAATAGTCTTTAGTCTCATTTTCATGAAACGCTTTTTTTGTCTTTTTTATTTTATTAAGAGATAATGTAGAAACAACGCTAAAAAATAATGAAACATTCTGAAATCTTATTATTAATTAAATGTTTAACTTTAAGTAATGTGGGCCGCATTTGACCGGAGGGCCGTAGGTTGAAAACATTGATTTAGACAAATTATTTTTTGAAATTCGAGATAAAATCTTAATAACAATATTCAGTTACGACTTATTTTTATACTACGCTATTCTTAAATAAACATTTTTCAAGTGGCAGGCCAAAAATAAAATAAGTAAACTGCGGTGCAAAATCTGTTTAGGGATAGGCTTTTATTGCATAATAAAATGAAATATATCTTTTGAAATAATGAATAAATTGTATCTATGATATAAACTTCGAGATAAAATCTTGTAAGCAATATTCAGTTACGACTCGTTTTATTTAAGCAATTTTTAAGTGGCAGGTCAAAAATAAAATAAACTGCGGTACAAAATCTGTCAAAATTCTGTCAATATGTATTAGTTAATAACGAATTGTTCCTAATATAACTTATTATTTATTTTTTATTTTTTAGCAAATTTATTTAAAAAAAAATATGTATAGGACATATAGTTAATTTTAATTTATATAAATCATTGTTTTAGACTTATGGTATAATTCTATTTAGGATTTATTATCTACTTTAAAATTCTTAAATTATCGAGGAAATTCAGGTGTTCAAACGCGTATATGCGACAAGTTCTTTTCTCATAGTTTATTCCTTTTTGAAATTATTGCGCTATACTTAACCGGTGGTTCTCAGAAATAGGTGTCAAATTAATTTATAAACAAATGCGACTTAAGTTAAATAAATTAAATAACGAAATGAAAAATAAAACGGTTTACAATTTCTCAATTATGATTTTTTATACAGGAATAAATTTGTTTAGATGATACTCAAGCTTTTGACAGAGGCTTAATTCAAAAATTAAACAGTATAGTACAGAAGTAATATGTAGAATTATTTGAATCGTACATATCCAACTGATTATTCAAAATTAAACAAAATAATGAAAATTCTGAATTAAAATAAATAAAAGCTGGAGTCCCACAAGGAAGTGTTCTAGGGGCGATACCATATTTGTGGTACATGTATGATTTTTCCACAAATATCACAATTGTAACATTCGCGGATGATACAGAAATCCTGGCAGTGGGAAAATAAATAGCGAATACCATCAAAAAACTGCAACAGGCCGCTGAAAATAAAGTACATCAACTTCACCAATAAAAATATAACCGATGAATTGCAAATTTTCAAAAACGGCAACACTCCCATACAATTAAGTACCTTAGCATGACTTTGGATACCAAACTGTGGTGGAAAAAACATGTGAGAAATACAAAATTAGAACTTGCAATATAATATAGAAAGCTATAAGAAGAAACTCTAAACTATCAATATTTAATAAAATCAAGATATACAACCAAGTTCTAAAATTAGTTTATGGCATACAATACGGCATAAAGCAAACACGGGGATGTGCCAAACAGTGCCGTGTTAAAATGATTAAAAAGTTTTTAAATAAAGTGCTACAAAATATTGTGAATGCCCTGTGGTATGTTCACGATAGACATACATAGTTCTGTAAAACGTTTTGCTGCTAAACATGAAGCGAGGCTTCAACAGCACGTCAACATCGTAGCAGCAATCTCCTCAATGGGAACAACTTGAAAAGACTCAATTAATTTATTGATTGTGTAGTGTAGAACAGATTTTTTTGTACGCCAATGGGTTAACATAGTTTTTAAAAACATAGAGTAAAATTAACTGTTGGTCATAAACAAGACCAGTTTTATTATAAAAAAATTAAATAGTAAATATTATAAAATACAGTAAATATAATCTTATAAATAATTGTTCTAAGCCGTCGCTGTCAAAATTATATGCTCAATTTTCTACTCTCTAAATCGTATAGCTTTGTATGAACGGTGTATGTTAATGAAATATATTAAATTATAATAATAAAAATAAAAATTTAATTTGCTCTGATTGATTTTCGAGCAGCTGGTAATGCGTTCTGTTGTTTCGACCAATGAAAAATAAGCATTCAAATATAAAACAAGATGGCTGACAGTACCGTGACAACAATTTTAAATAATTATTATTTAATAATAAAATTTTGCTACGCGACAATAATTTTCATTAATTCATTTGTCTGAATATAAATAATCGGATTGAAAATTAGCTAGGTGTGTTATAACTATGGTAATTAAATATATACATAGTGTGTTGAGGATTAGAAGAATACATTGATTAAACTAGATAAATAATCATAAAACAATATTCGTAATGAAATCTTCAAATTTTAAATTCCCGTTGACGGGCTCCGAGGCCGAAAAGTGAGTTTTTCCTTTTACAAATAATCGGATTGCAAATTAACTAAGTGTGTTATAACTATGAAAATTAAATATATACATAATGTGTTTAGGATAAGAAGAATACATTGATTACATTAGATAAACAATCATAAAAGAATCTTCGTATTGAAATCTTCAAATTTTGAATTCCCGTCGCCGGGCTCCGAAGCCGAAAAGTGAGTTTTTCCTTTTATATTACATAAACATTATCATTGCTTCCGATTTAATACACATATTCGTTAGATTTTAAGATTGCAAATAAACGTGAACGTGTAATATATTTTTAGTATGTATGAGGATTGAAAGTTAATGTCGATCAAATCAGCGCTGTCGCAGTTGGAACGCTATATATATAACGCCAACGGACAGCTTATATATGTGTAGTTTCTTGAATGTTATCTAATAAACGACATTTTACAATGATTGTAAATATGTGATTGCATACCTGGAATAATCGATAGCCAAAATAGCTAAGAGTGGGTTATTTTTAATTCCGATGTGGCAAAATATGTATACGTCATGGTTTTTATTCAATTTTTGTTCTGTGCCATCATTCCTCTTTCGGAATAGCCAAATTCAAAATATTCAGTTACATCAAACTTATGTAGTATTTTCTTTATAAAAAGACAATACTTGCTGACAGTGACTTCAACATGAGATGATTCACTCTTTATTTATATATAACAATTCTACGTTGTAGCCATATAGGTCATCAAATTGTTCCATCATTGTTTCTGAAAAATAATTAAAAACAATAAGACCTTATCAAGAGTAAACATTGAATACATTATTACTACTAATATAATCCATAAATTAAATTTAAACGACAACCGAAAAACAAAATTGAGTCAAGTTACTGTAGAGGATTAAACACGTAGATTGGCATCTCTTCATCGCTTACAAAATTGACGCAATATGTCATATATTAATTGTTTGCCATACGTAAATGTTATTAAATCTATCATTGCGTCTGAAAATTAACTGTAAACGATACTATATAGTGGGTAAAATGTAACTTTTTGCTTACACTAATACGAGATTTTTCATTATTACAAGCATTGTATTACGTTTAATTAACTTTGGTATATAGACCTTTAATTGCCCAATCACCGCTGTTTGTCTTTTAATATTAGCTCCTAGAAAGTAAATGGTAATTTTGTTAAAATAACCGTGATATATTATTCATATAACCAAACACTTACTGGCACACTCATAATTTATAGTTTTGATTATATTGTTTATAATTCCAAATGCTACATCACTTTGAATCATCTTCAATTGACACTTTGTAAGAAAAACGCCGTGATTATAACATATTTAAACGTTTATTTAATCGCACTAAGCTGTATCCCGGCGCGCGCTTGACAGATGACGAAAGTGTCTGACGGTGGGAAATCCAGGGTATTGGCGCGCTTGAAAATTAACGACGCAATTGATTTTATCGATTCAAATTGTAAAACACATCAAAATATGTAAAAAAAATCATCAAATTCTAAAAAAAATATTTAAAAAAATATATTTAGTTTATACGGGATTTAAAATATGATATAAATAATGTGAATTTGTATTAGCTTCTCTATACAGAAAAAATATGTGCTTAAATTTTGAAGAACGTTGGCAATTTAAAGTTATAGTTTTTAGAGAATTTTTAAAATTTCGCTTGAAAAACATTTACATTCACAACTACTAAACACATAGTGTTGCAAAAATCCCTTTCCTAAGGATCAAAAGTGTTTGCTTACAAATTTATTTTGATTATATAGATTATTTTTATCTTAAGTTTTAATCATTAAAAAAATCCTCTAGTTTTCAAAGACGATGCAATGGTCCTAGTGTGAACCAAAGGCAGAAAATGTGTGTTAATATTATATTTGAAGCTTTCAGATTTGATAAAATTAAAGTTTTTCAATGTATATTCATACTTGAATTATTTATCCAGAATTGAGACTCGTGTCCTGGGTGTTGAACAAGTCTAGTTAAACACAATACACAACACATTTCGTTGGTAACAAATAACGCATTTAAGTATCACAATTTTTTTTATGACAACTGAAAGATAGCCTTTAAATTACTCCCTAAATTTATAGCTCGTATTAAAATGACTCATGGACACATTAGCGCACTTAACGAGCCTCCTGGGAGCTATTATCAATTATGCGCTAGCTCTCCATGCATCACATGAAGCCAATTACCAGTCGGGCCGTTCCTCATTTTTGTGTTAAACGTAAATTTTAAATAATGGTGCAGCCGATCGCGGACGGGTTTAATATGTCGGAAAATTTGAAGCGGCCCTCCGCAGTCAGCGGCGGCTCGTGATTAAGTGTTCGGCGCGTCTTTGTGTTTCCGACGTGTTGTTCGCGATTGATGCGATATGAAATGGGGAAATTTGCGAATAACGCTCACCCTTCGGTCGAGGGTCGGTTGACGTTGACGAATCAAAGCGGAGAAAGATGCGGAGGGAAAAATGTTTTATTAAAAATATTCCATCCTGGCACTATGCAGTAAACGGATAGAGACATACATAATATATTATATGTATATATGCGAGGGTGAGTCAGATGAAAACCTTAAAAATATTTTTTTGTACATTAAAAGTGGCGCAAAACTGCATCGTTTTCCCACGTGTAAAAGTTCTTCAGCACCTTGAGTGTAAAAGCATTTATCGTGTAGGATTTTTTATCAATCAGATTGATAGTATCGCTTCAATTCATCATCATCATCTTCGTCACTTTTTCCCTAATGTATATATTTATTACTACTTTGCCTCACTACAATAAAAATAGGATTTTTCCATATTATATAAACGCATGTTTTTCCCAAGTTTTGTGTGTTTTTAATATTGTTGTATTATATTATTATAGCTATCCACAACAGTATATAACACAACATGAGCACGAATAAATTGAAAACTATTGTATAAATTTAGCTCTAATTTGTTTCCCGGAACAATATCCAACAAGCCTAGATTAAAATACCTTTGCAAGATCTCTACAAAGATCAAAATATATCAAATAACTCAATCATTCGCCTAATACGTATTTGATTTAATGGAAACTCCCGTTTGTATCGTGAATACATATGAATATAAGTCTCATGATTTTTATTTTATTTTATAATTTAAAACGAAACCTTTGTAATTAAATGTACATTAATTATTATGCAAATACTGAGAGCGGTTTTGTAATTTACGGTTGTCGTTTTATTAAAATATATATAAATATATATATATATATATATATATATGATTCATAATACAACACGATAAGGGACAGTAAAGTAAACGGTAAAAGTAAAAATTATCCAGGCTTTTTTTTACATAATAAATAAAATTGAATTTTAAAAAGGTGCGCGCATTTTTGTCGCTAAATAAAAGCATTCATGATTTTTTGCTTAAATATTTATGATTATGCCATATACTAGATAATACATATTATATCTATTGAAAAATCAAATAAGAATAAATAAATTAAGAGCTTGCTGTATATCTAAAGCATAGAGAATTTATATTTTTTATTGTATGCAATATATAAAAATTGAGATATAATAAAAAAGTCATCATGTTTAGTTTATAAATATATGATACACTCTCCCATGCAATTAATATTTAAAAATATTGCATATTTAATTAAAAATATAATAACACAGTATTTTTTTTAAAAATATTATATAAAAAACAGACAATTTTTGATTCGCTCAATCGACGAATTGAATGGAATGAAAATAATAATGTTGTATTTTATATTATTTCTTTATAAATGTATAAAAAAATGTAAGATATACATATGTTACATTATTTGTTATTTTGAATATGAATAAAATACTGTAATATCTACTATTTTAGTAGCACAAAAACTATATATAAGTTTTTAACATACGTTTATTTCAATAGTTTAATTACAAACTAAATTATTAAATTAAATTATGTAATTTAAAAAAATTAAATATTATTGTTCGATAAATCGATGTTCGATTTTTATCAAATTATATTTTAATTAATAGTATCTACAATATATATAAAAAATATCAATGCGAATTTCTTCTCGTTTGATATTTTAATGTTTACGTTACTAGTAAAAAATATTATATGATTAATTACATTACAAAATAGAATTATAATAAAATTTTGTGTTTAAATCTATATTATTTATTATTAAAATAAAAATAAATATTCTGTGTTTATTGACTAGGAGCGTACGGTGAGATACATTCCCTTTCGCTCGCTCGCGTGTTCAGTGAGGAGAGTGAGTGAGAGATAAGGGCGTGCGTTACATGCGCTCCGCACGTCCACTTCTTCTCACTCACTCTCGTTACTTAACACGTGAGCGAGCAAAAGAGAATGTATCTTACCGTACAAAGAAAGAAAATATTAAGAATGACGGAAATAATATCTTGTACCTGGTTTTATTATCAAACATATTTTTTATTAATAAATATTTGTTAAAAATTAAATATTTTTAAATATTTTTTTGATTTGTCAATGTACACAAAATATTTGTTATATAATAATATTTTATGATTTAAATATCTAAATTATAATTAATTATTTCAATAATAAAATATAAAATAGATTTTGATACAAAATAAATACTTCTGTATTTTAAAAACTGTAGAATAAAATTATTTATTTCACTAATAAAAAAATATTTTTTTGGTATTCAAAAGCTGCTACAAAAATTATGCTTAATTATTTTTTGCAATAATGTCGA
Organism: Plectrocnemia conspersa; assembly: GCF_051122295.1. Taxonomy (NCBI): domain Eukaryota; kingdom Metazoa; phylum Arthropoda; class Insecta; order Trichoptera; family Polycentropodidae; genus Plectrocnemia; species Plectrocnemia conspersa. The sequence goes on along the minus strand of NW_028277177.1, from coordinate 28,930,779 downwards.
AGTCAACAGCCTATTACTGTTATTTGTTTTTTAATAGTATTTATAGTTTTGGTAGTAGTAATTTTTATATTATATTTTTATTAGTCTTTGCAGTAAAATCATTAATTTGTGAGGATCTTATATAAATAAAAAAACACTAATTAAACACGCCACTGTGGATATGGTTTACGGAGCATATTATTATGGGGCGCAGACCTTTGGCGGTGCGTCATCTAAGGGCTGTTGTAGGCGATGCGTGTTCTTGTGTTATCATTCTCATGAAAATGATGCGCAAACTCTTAGCTGACCCTTTAAGGGGGAACTCAAAATTCTACTGTTACGGTAGAGAGCGCCTTTAATGTAATAAATGAGGTTGAGTCTGGTTAGAGACGAGAGATTGGCAAATAGCGGCTCACTGTGGTGCTAAAAACTAGGTTTAAACGAGTCATCTTTGCTCTGATCTGCTCTCCGGCGTGCTTTAACACTATTGATATCACTCAAACCTGGCTAAAGATGGTGTTTTTTAAAAGCACTAAGATATACGCATGATAAGCCAAGGATTTTTATATTTTTTAGAAAGGTTTTTATTATCATTTTCAATGTGGTTCTGAGAAATGTTGCTACGAATTGTTCTTAAGTTTTTGAAAACTACAATAATTTGTTAAGCATAATTGTATTATTTTTATATTCTATTAAAATTAATATTATATATAGAGAGCTCTAAAATTAAACGGCAAGGTATTTAGTTAAAAACTTGGCTTGTTAGCCAAACTTATATTAGACTGCTAAAAGTATAAACGTATGTATATACAAATTATTTAATACTTGCCAAGTTTCACCGATCTCTTTATAATAAAAGTATAGATTTTAACTTTCCTGAAAAAATGTCTAAAAGAAAAACTTTACACAACACAAACAATTTTCCGCGTTGGTTCACTTTCGTCTTTGGGTCACTTCATTGTTTTATTATCTCAGAGCGTTAATTTCGTTCTCTTTTAAGAATAAGAAGACAATGCATAAATATACCCCGTCGGGTGAATTATCTCGGTTTATTTTTCTCTTAGCGTTCATAATAAAATATAGCCGATAATAAATCCTTATACAGGGCAAGATCTCGCCGCTTCTGTTGAGGCCATTCAAAAACATTTGCTTCTGTCACGAAAGACTAATGACTGGTTGTCCGAACTAACACCGGGGCTAAAGGGCCGCTTTATAATGGTTCATAGAAGAACATTCGTACTATGTATATGTACAAGTACATATGCTGAATGTATTCAAATGAATTGAACGAAACTCCTAGGAAAGTTTTCGTGCGGTTCGAAACGTAATCCCATATTCCCATAATTCGGTTTAAATAATTTAGCCCAATTTATTAGCGTGCATATGTTATTTGTATGTACGTACAGGGTGTTTAGAAGTTCGTTGAATTCATAGCTACAGCGTAGAAAAGTATCGTTTAACCTTTTTTTTTATCCCACACGGACATTATACAAATCCCTACAGTATATAAATTTCGAGGGAAATGTGTCGTAAGCCCTTGCCCTACTAGAATATTCAAAGTATGCTTAATGATTGTTAGAGATGAATGTGTTTTAAATATAATAAATACAAATTTTAAATATATATTAAGTTAAACTATTTTTCATTAAAACGGTGAAAAAATCTTTCCATGCGGGAATTCAAGTAGACGTCGCATATATGAATTTTGAGTAGGCCTTCGACAATGTCTGTCATGGGTCATTATTAAAAAATTGTTGAATGTTCGACAATTTTTTTAAGGTTCCTCAAGTTTTTTTAAGGTCTTCTGCTCTTTACGTTATTTATTGATGCCATAAATTAAATTTTTCTTCGATATGCAGATGATTTTTTTTAATGTACTCGATTTCTTCTCTCTATAGAGTGATTTAGATTCTCTAGGCGCAATCGTCTGCCTTTTAATGCCATACCGCGTCATTTTTTTGATCCCATTTGTCATCAGCTTATTCCTATGATCTCAGTGGAAACATTTTGACTAAAGAAACTTTCATTAAAGACCCCATAATCACATTTGAAATCAAGTGAAGATTTTCTCTACACGTAACTGACGTCTGTGATAAGTCTTCCAAGATGCTCAGCTTTATTATGGAGAACGCATTTTATTTTGACTATCCATCAGTTCTTTGCGTCTTCTATGATACTTTGGTTTGAAGCATTCATGAATCAGAATCTATAATTTGGAATCCCTGAAAAAGTAAATACGCAGCCTTAATGGAAAAAGTACATAAATAGTTCTTGAGATATCTTTATAAGAGGATATTTGGTTATTATCTCTTCTTGTATTTAAACACATTTTCTAACAGAGTTCTTACAGAACGTTGTATGTTGCATTTCTTTGAACTACTAAGGTGTGTTGTTAGAGATTCAACTATACTCGAGAAATTCCAGTTGTAGATTAAATAATGTCTTTGAGAATCACGATCGTGTCCTTTTTTGATGTCCGTTAGAGCTAGGATGTTATGACTATGGCTGTCACTATCCAGCTCCTTAATATACTTTTGCATTGCACATTGATTTGTTTAATATCAGCTATGAGGAGCTGGTCCGGTTCGTATCATATAATTTTAATTTATTTTAGTAGTATTTATTTAAATTTAGTTTAGAGTAGGATACGATGGTCTTAATTTAATTTAAATAAATAAATAGCCTAGAAAAGTATTTTACAAAATCAATCCATAAAAATGTTTTTCAATACATAAATTAACCAAATGCACTAAATTTGATGTTGTAGGTAAGGGAAGTAAACATATTAAAAACAGGAATGACTACCTTAAGACTAGTTTTTTGTTTTGTTTTTATTTGTACGAATATTTATAAATGCATTACAACCATTTGTGTTTATATCACTGCATGAGAAAGGGTGGGTCTGTGCTAGATGTTCAAAAATATGCATGCTTTCGTAAAAGCTATTGTTGAAATTTTATTTCTAAATAAATTTGTTGTTTTCTCTTTAATGTTTTCTGTTTAAAATTAAATTTTTAGAAATATTTTAGAAGCGCTGCATTTTTTAATACCGCAGCATAAAAAAAGTAGGATCTGTGCCAGATGTTTAAAAATATGGATGCAGTAATGGAAGCTTTTGTTTAAAGTCTGAAGTATTTTTATAGAATTTTTTCTAAAATCGATATGTTTGTTTATGTAAAGTTGTGGCTATTACCAGTCTTCCATTATTTTTGCCATAAGTTTGATATATTTATTTTATCGATATATTTAGTTACTTTTAAATTAAATTAATTTGGATCAACGATTGACAACCACTGTCGTAGAAATATCATATTGGTGATGTACTTAAACATTTTCCTATAACATAATCGAGCCCGTTAACTTGTTATTTTTTCTATGTTTAATATTCTATAAAACTAGTAATTGTAAAAATATAAACTGAACCGAGATTCTCACGCGAAAATAAAAATAAAATCATATTATTAACCGTTTGAATACCGTTAGAATGCGGGTGTCAGTTTCTATTTAGTATTTTTTTTTATAAAATTATGAAATAACTTTTTGGGTATTTACTTATATTAACTAGATTTAATTTTGTTCTTATAATAAAAAAAATTAATTTTCAGAAATGATTTTTTTAAATATATTTATAAAATCATCTATATTTGGCAAAAAAATGTTTGGCACTCTTAGCATGCACCGCCTAATTTCACTTGGTACTAAAAGGGTTAATATATCACATATTATATTACTATGAAATTTGAGATGTAAAACCTTTTACTTACATGAAAGCTAAAATCGTGTTAGAAGAAATGAGATTACGCAATATTATTAACGAAATTTGACTATTTCATTTTCAGTACAAAATCTAAGGCTTCTAGGACACCTGTCTGTAACTTTCGCACACCGTCGCTAAGCTCCGGATTTTCAAGGATTAACCTTGAAAATCCGTCACAAGAATAGCTGCTATATATTTACTCTAAGCTAGATAACACAAGCCAATAAGCAACAAATGATATTTCGGCTTTGTAGAATAGTTTTTGCACTTCATAGAACTAGATCAACTACTTAGTTGATCTAATCGAACAGTTGTAGTGAAAAATTGCTTCCAAGGGTCTCGGTCCATTTGGTTCAATCAGGGCCAGCCCGAGAATGCTTAGCGCCCCGGACCCTGAAATGAAAGCGATTTAATACGACGTTCTTGCCTATATATCATTGGTAAGTTCAGTTTAACTTTTGTTTATTCTAAGTCGAAAGCGAAGTGGTAGCTCTGGATGAATTGGCGAAAGTTAGTTTTTTTAGTACGAGTGCTCTAGCTTATATGTATACCCTTGATAATCGAGGGGAAGTCGAACATTCCTTCCAGTCTTCGATGCTTTGACCAATATCGATGATTCGGGGCAGAACTAGACTCTTTGTCTTATGACCTTTTTTGTGTATTACAACGTAACATTGATTTGAAATTGGTACATTTGACAACGTCATGTGAAATACCTAGTACGAGGTGTCTAATATTTATTACCGATTTTTTAGTGTACTTTTCAGAAATACTAATGGATATTTTTTTAGCTTACAAAAACAACTTTAAGTGACAAATATCAATTAGTTTCATGACACTTTTAGTCTTTTAACTGATTTCGACACAATGTCTGTTTTATGTAATTATTTTATAATTCTATTATTTATACAAAAATAGTTTTATATACATGAGAAAAAAAGAACAATATTTTATTAAATTAAGTTTGTATTATATGATTACATGTAAAAACAATCTTTTATTTTTTATTTAATTCCTCAGATAAATCAGTTCAAAATTGAATCCTTAATAAAAAGTAATGAAATTTTTTTATTGCCATTAAGCATTGCACATTAAAAAGTGATTGAATATTATTTTTCATGGCTTAATAACGTAATAAATATATTTTTACTATATCTCATATAAAACTAATAAATAACATTTTGTTATTCATATTTTTATACGATTATCTACAAAATAAGTAAATAATAATAATTTGTATTATTATCTTAACATTTATTTATGTGTAATTATTATACTGTACATATAAATTTTCTGGGTTTTTTTACTGCTTTTATTTACGTGATTTTTCAAAAGAGAACGCTTTGTTGTATACGTGGAAATATACACGTATAATACACTAATATATTACAACATTAATGGCCAATAAAATTGTACATAGAATAAATTTATATTCACACTAATTATTCCTTAAAGTCTTTCAGCTTCACGGTAATAGGATACTCATAATTAAATTCTTTCATTAAAATATTAGAATTTGATACCACTGAGGATTTGTTGATATAAATTGGAACGTACAGCTTTTGAGTTTCGTATTTTAAGAATAAAACGAGCTTGAATATATAAGTCTTATACAGAGCTTTCGTTAAATTATTCATTTTACATTACATTATTAATTTTTTAACATAAAACGCCAAATCACGGTATAAATACGAATGATCTTTAAATTAAATCTATTCTATACATTTTATATTTTGTTATATTTTTAATCACTGTAGAGATGATATATGCTAACTATGGTAAAGGAAAACTTTATTAATTTGATCTAATTGGATAAATGACAAGTACTAAAACATAATACGGATTAATGATGTAACTTTTGTCATAGGGGTTTAAATATGTAAAATTATTTGTAGATCAACTCACTGGTAATTTAACATATGCATTGATAAAAGAGCTCATATTTGCCTACTTCTTTACATCTATACAGTTTATGAGTCGGTGTTACTTGTCTGCGGGATGAAACGGTGTGTGCAGTGCTCGCATCAAATTTATTAGAAGCCAGTTTGTACATCCCACAAGATCTCACGTTATGGCATATATAATATATAATAATTACACATATTTAAAAAAAAGTATTTTAATTCATATAGAACTTTTTTTTATGTTATATTACATATTTATATATTTTTTTAATAGGTTGTATATATTTTTTTATATATTATTATATTATTTTGACGTTTCCGTATTTCATTTAAATATAAAAAGAATATACATTTTTTATGCCAAGATAGAGATAAGTTCGCAAACATCATTTTTCATTAGAGAGTTGTTGACAAAAATAAGAAAAAAAACGTGACAGCGCGGAAAAGCTGATCCATTTATCACCACTCGATCTCTGCGAATCCTTCGCGCACATTTCCTTCAATCCGAAAGATAAATTTTATTACTATTATGAAATTCTCTCGCTCTAGAAAGTATAAAATTTCAGATATACGAATGCAGAAATCACATTCATGTCATCGAGAACATCGGAGAAGATTTACTGTACATATGCGGGACCAACGCTCACAGTCCAAGGGATCTAGTGATATATGTAAGTATCTTATAATAACGATACATACATTTTATAGGCACATGTGTTTATTTAGCAGCTATTATTTTTTAATATTAGATATTGTAAGATTAACCAATAAATTGGTTCTAGGTAGATGAATGAATATTACAATAAAGCTTCCCTTTATAATATACAATTGAAATCTATATATAACATCTTTATATACCTATAATAACATTCTGTAATTTTGTCCTTAAACAAGCAATAACAGTAGACCACTAAAACAAGATTGTAGTTTATTGAATATTAACTAGTTAGATTACCTTAGTGTTAACTGAGAAAATTAACTCTAATATATAAAAAGACCGTTCTTTATTGTAAATCATGTAATAATTACTTGATGTCTACCTCATTTAACTATATAATTTATATATACATTTAGACTTGGTGATTTATAATATATATTAATAAATAAATTATAAAAGTTGTTATTTTATAGTTGCTGATTTTTTGTATTTAAGAACTTTTCTATTATGTTTTTATTTCTTACTCTTGTTTTTTTTTGTTATTATGTGTAAATATATCTGTATTTTAACCACTTTAAAATATTTATTATAAATAACCTTGTGTAATAATAATTAATCATTATCCCAGTTGTTATCTTGCACGACTAATTTCAACGCAACAATTATGGATGATCCCGACAATGCTGTAGCTTATCTCCTTGAGCGCTTTTTTGTTAGTAATGTATTGATAGAAATGTCAGTGAGTAACTAACGAATAAAATACTGGTAATTTTATCACATTTGGTATCTATCTTTCAATTGCAATTGTAAAACTATTTTCCTACTACATTTTTATTAATTTTGTTAAATAATCCTGATGATCAATTTCACAATTCTGTGGTATGAACCAAAACAAAAAGCTGTGGTATGAACCGATGCATTATTGTGTAACAACGAATACACGCGCTTCGCGCAAGTGACCCGATTTATTTGCTCTACCGATTTTTTTCCATGTACAAAATTCATTTTATTTTCAGAAAAACCTCAAACACTTACCCCGTCACATACGCTTCGGTCACATAGGATCCGGAGTGGGCCGGTGCCCGGGGTCGCCGAGTATGAGGGCTGCCACTGCTTGGGTTGGCAGTCCCTTCTTCGCCCTCTTGTCGGGAACATACGTAGATTCGACCCTAGCGGATCGGCTTTTTGTACGATGGGACCTTCAGAGGGGCGAACTGGGATATAAAAGGACCGCTAGGTACAATACGAAATGGTTGGACGGTAATCAAACTTATGCATTGTATCTATAGGGCGGATCTGCGGGAGACCTTGACGTGTATAGCCATACTGTTTTATCTGTTTCAATTATATATATAGTATCAAACATTTATGAAAGTTGAAAAAAAAAATAATGATTTGAAATATATATACGTACAATTTTATAGAGGGATTTAGCTAGCGTGGATTGTGGCTTGGTCCTACTTCCTACCTGGGCTGTCGCGAGTGACGCCCGCTGTCACATAATAAACTGGCGTTAAAATATGCTTCCGCACATTCGCCTTTATGTATTATTTTTTAATGTGTTTAAAATATCTGTACCTATTTTTTCTAGCTCCAGATTTTTTAGCTTTATATACAATGAAGGAGCACGCCTTTGCTTTGATACGTGAGCATGGGTCATGTAATAGACACGAATCTAGGATTGTGAGAGTTTGCTTAAACGATCAAGGAAGTGCAAGACATCCTAGGGATTGGACTACTTTTATCAAAGCCACGCTGTCTTGCAACGCTCCTCATTTTCATAATCTAGGTAAGATTTTTTAAAATAAATATGCGATTATGCTGGGCGAAATGTATCAAGCTAAAAAAAGACTATGTTGAAAAGTCAAAATGAATCAACTTTTGTAAGGACTTATTGACCTAACCTCGTATATATACTAAGCGAAATATTGAAGAGTTATATATTATTTGTTCCAAGCTGAGATTAATGATGTCTTCGTCACGGTTCTTTAAAGTCTCACGTTGCTTGTATTGACTCGCAGAACTGTCTCTGAACATCGTCTTGTCGCCGAATTGAACTGTCTCGTCTGGTCACTCGACCATCTCTGTATCTTTCTCAAGATTCAGACCTTTTGTACGGTTGATTTGGTACGTCTGCGCGAATCACAACAATGCAAAGATCAGTCAATACCAATTGTATTTTACAAAAAAATATTCTGATTTCATATTCGGAACAAAAATAATTTCTATATTTATGATAACTCTAAGAAACTTTTTAAAATAATCCTTTTAAAGAAAGCTAGATATTTTATTACAAGTTTCTTATTTTTCATTGCAGCTTTTGTGATTCTTGTCTTAAAATTCTGATCAGGATCAGTTGTTAAATATATTTTCAAAACTAATTTAAATAAAACTTTACGGTTAATGAAATATTTCATCAAAAAAATCATTCTGGAACGAAAGACAATAACCAAAAGGATTCATATTAGCAATAAAAATAATTCCTATATTTATGATCACTCTAATAAATGCATACTTATGATTTCTGTGACGTGTTTTTTGATACGTTAAATATAATATAATTGTTTGTAAATACATAATTTTTTTTAAAAAAAAAATTAACTGTGAGTAAATAATCGTTTTCTTTTACATCTGGTGGTGAAATGGACTTAATTGAACTTGAAGCAGGATAATTATTATCGCTTAGAATGCAAATAACTTTCTCAAAAAATATATTTATCAGGATTTAAAATAAAGTAAAGTTAGTTTCATCAAGAAAAAGTCTAGAAACAATTACCACCCACAATTCACCGCCAGCAATTAATCGCTAGCAGCTTACTGCCGCGTCAATTGATCTGCTGAGAAGAGCTTGATGGGTTATTATTTCGAAAAAATATAAGATTTTGCTAAAAAATACTAAATTTTAAGGTCATACCGCTATTGTAATGGGTCTTAAGAACTATTGATGCTACGATTGTGTTAATTATTTTATGAGATAAATATCATAAAAATCGTATAATAAGAATTTAAATTTTATTATAATGTAATCACACTTTATATTAATATTTAAAATCGAATTTATTTTTATTCATTTATATTCAGAAGATTGTAAAATTATTTGAAAATAAGAAATAGTTTATATATTTTAAAACTGAGTAGAAAGAACCTGAAAAATCATACATCTGTGTATAAATCTTCAACTTTATATATAATTAACAGTATTTTAAAAGACGAGTCATAAACCTGTACATGTATTTTGAAGAGTCCATTTAATCAATATTTTAAATCTATTATTGTTATTCCCGTACAGAGAACGTGTACAGAATTCCTGGAGACGACTCCCGGATATACGGTCTGTTCACCAGCGGTACAAATCCTGTCTTCTCAGGATCGGCCATATGTTCGTTCACAATGTCGTCGCTGGCGGGTGCCTTTGCCGGAAAATTCGGGGAAAATACCGGAAACGGAGACGCTCGGCAGCCGGTTCCGGATGATAAAGTCCCGGAACCGCGACCGGGAAGCTGTGTACCAGACACGACCAGACTGTCGGACAAGGTCGTCAATTTCATCAGGTATTTTGCCTAAACATTTATTTATATACATATAATATAAATAGGTCTGAACATGCCTAGTTCTTTGCGAACTTTGGTGTGCAAATAAATATTAGCTTTAAAGGCAATTTATAAATCTTTGTGTATAATTATCATTGTTCATCAATCCTGCAGCTTATTTGCCACAAAGAAAATTTTTAATCAATATTTTTGCTTCGATAATATTCTTGTTCTTTGATTTTCGCGAAAGATACAGTTGCGTAAAAAATATATGACACTGATACAAATTATTCTTGGGATAGGTGTAAAAAATTCATAGAGCTTATATAATCAAAATATTATTACACTATTACAATAAATATAATTTAAATACCTTAACTTGTGGCCAAATAAATTGGCACTGCAAAAAATAAATTGTATATAATGCTACTTATTATGGCTATTAAAAATTGCTCAGTAAATGTCTTTGAACCATCTTCTTAGTAAATAAAATACTCCAAGAAAGTAGCATGATTGAAACATGATATGTAGCTAAAATGTAGGATGTTGATTGCTTAAGACTATTTTAAAATAAAGTCCAAGTTTCAATAGATCACTTAGTAGACCATAAGTATTTTGATAGTATAGAGTTAGACGCTGCTCTTGCGGGACTGAGCCTTTAAGAGGATAAAGCGATTCATCCAGGTTAATGTGACTTAAACGTTACACCTTAGTAAGTAAGTAAGTAATTTCTTGGCCAATTAACAACGATCGTTACGGTCGTTACGGGACTATCGGGATTTGATGAAGTTCACCTTAATGGCTCCCGGGCCGTAAACTTTTTTAGGCCACCATCCGGGACCGCTTAATCCGGAAGCGTTTATCTCGGCATGAATATAATATGCGCGCTATATTATAAAAGAGAGGTTATGAAATTCAATCGCAGCTCAAATACACCCTCGCTCAATGCAAATTTGCATAAAATTGATTTTGTAAATTTATTTTCATTACAGCTGTCGATATCAATACATTTTATGTAAATTGCATTTGCGATGCGTGAGTTGTGATTTAAGCGATGCTGTGATGTATATAATATTTCATATCATAGCGTTTAGTCCACAGGTAAAATACATATTTGTTATTAAATTATTAATAGTGTTTCTAATGTAAATGCGATATTAAAGTAATATTTTTTTATCAACTATTTAAATATTAAATTAAGAATAAAGTATCTACAATGTTTTTAAAATTTTGAGCGGTATCGCCGTACATGTACGGCGACCGATCTTTCACTATTTTGAGGTATTTCATATAGTTATATATTTACATATATAACTGAATAAATAAAAAATAAAAAACATTATATTTATATAATAATTTTTCAAGTTTAATTTGATGTAAATTAATTTATAGAAAATAATACGTAAATGAACATATTAAAAAATATGTTATATTAATTTTATAAAAAAATATTGAGGGCCTTTAAATTAATATAAAAAAATTCCACAAAAACAGAAAAATATATAAAATATATGTATATAAAGTACGCTCGGGATAAGGATGCCGGTTTGTTATTGTGTGCGTGTACATGTATATTAGAGGGAGAAGCGATGTAGCGTGTACTTCGTTGTCTCGCTTTCTCTTTTAAGGACAGTCGCTGATTCGTCAACGCTGGTGTTCGTCATTAAAGTGAAGTGTGGCACAGAAGTTCGATCTTCTCTAGTGATTTATTTTAAATAATTTTGTGTTAATATTGGTTTAATCCAGATATGCCCACTGTCCCATTGGTAGGTCATTAAACTGGTGCCACTATTTTTTATTTATAAATGAAATTTCAAGTTAACAAAATTTCTTGGGCATATCTGGGTTAATTGATATCAAGGCTTCAAATATACACTAAGTTATTCGTTCTCTTACCCGTGGATTAAAATATTTTAATTCTTTTTCCATTATTTCGTACGTTGTTGGTTTTTTTACACTATTTTCTGTAAGGCTTAAAAAAAGTATTATTCTTATCGTTGCGCCAATGATAATTTTTTAATTTATTCAATGGATTCTAATGATTTAATAGAGTCGTCGAGCCATAAACAATCTGCGAATAATTTATTTCCCCATTTTATATCTTTTTGCTTTTGAAGAATAGCTAAAGACTTCATTATTTTTTTGACTAGAGAAAGATTTGAATTTTGCAAATATTTAATTAATGACATCAATGTCTGGTTTCTTCAATTATATAATATATTTTTAATTGTCCGTTGAAATTTCCAGCTTAGCTCAGATGTATGTATGTTAAATAAACATATATTTTCTTTTAAAATAAAAAAATTAAATATTCTGAGCGAAATTTTTTTGAGCCACACAGTTCACGCACACAATAACAAACCGGAATCCTTATCCCGAGCGTACTCTAAAACAAATTAACAAAATTTAATATTAGAAAAGTGTTAAAATAAAAAATTTTATGTGTTTAAATTTACTCACTACTCAAAGGATTATATAAATTGAAAGACAAATACGCTAAGCAACCCATTCTAGAGTTAAGAACTATCTACTATATTTCTAGATTCATCTGAAGAAGAAAATAGCTTGTAGACGATCAAGGTTTTAGAATTGAAGTGTTAGTTCAATTACGACACATATTCCTAGGATTTCAATTTAATTGGTTTGAAGTCAAATATTTTGTAGCGATAAATCAAATTCTAGCTCAAAGGGTACTCTCAAATTCCTGAATGGATTTAAGTTTACCCTATTTTGTATACAAGATTTAGCTTACTCTATTTAATATAATATATACACTACACCGTATAAATTCGCATTGTACAATATCTGTTGACCCGGACTCGGTCAATATTTAAAGTCGTATTTTATTAATAGAAAAGGTTAGGGGTAACGTTGAGCGAATAATTCAAAGGATATTCGAATTCTTAGAACTGTTTACGGTCTGCATGTCCTTAAAGGGACTATCTATAATCTACGGGTTTTCCTTGATCCCTTATCGAACGTTTGTATTAAAAAAAATTGAATGAAACACAACACAATTGACAGTACAACTCATTTATATATTTTATGTTACATGTACAGGCTTAAATACGCTTTGAATAAAATTAATATTATTGCGATATTGTAAAATATTTCGCGATTATTGGATATATAACTGAATAATAAACTGAAAAAACGCGCAGCTCCAAATTTGGTTCATATTATTTTGAGTTGTACGTGCTTAAACTTATTAAATCTGCTCGATTTTCATAGTAATTATAAAAATAATATATGATTTTATATGATATATGAATAAAAAAATTCCAATAAATAAAAATCAGGAGAAATAATATCCGTATTGATTCTTCAATTTCAACTAGGTAATAGCTACTTGAATATTGTTATAAAAACAAGCATAATATAACGCAAAAATATAATATTTAAGATATTAATTTTGGTTTTAATACGAAACGAAAAAGTTTTGCCGCGTTGTGGATGGTCTGTGTCAATTTGGCGCGAGCTCCACGAGTGGATAGTTCAGGTTCTGAATTTCATTATTTTTTTTATTTTATATTTTAATTTATTTTTGCTTTTAAATTACTACTTTCTTATAATCACTGAACACATACGATGTTAGTAGACCGCCGCCAATAATTTAAAAAGCAGGTCGCCTGTATTGATCAAAAGTTTGGCTACCCCTGATCCATTTTAATATTTTTTTAATTCTTCTACTTTAAGCTGATAGCTTAATGTATACTTAAAAAAATATATTTGCCAGGCTTTTCGCGCGGAAAGGACATTCATATTCTAATGAATAAAATTGAGTCAATTTCAACCGATGAAAAAATATAACAGGTTTTAAAAAATCTCTTAAATTAAAAAGATAATATTTACGAAGTACTTATGATTCACAGACATTTCTATAAAAAAGGTAAAATGTATGGAATTAATATTTAAGATTACCAACATAATTATAACAAAGGTGCTCCATTATTGTCAGTTTGCGAGTTAAATATATAACGAATTTTAAAACGTGCTTCACAACAAAGCGTTTTGCTTCTTGCTCAAAATAAATTAGAATATTACTCAAAAATAACGATTTTCTATATTAGGAATTCACTAGAATTAGTTGTATGTCATGGTAGATATCACATCATGACTAAATATCTTTGATCAAAAAAACAAGCTGATTAGTTTAAAAAAGTCTAAATATCACAAAACCTATTTAAATTATGAAGGAATCTTTTCTGCATAGATTTCAGTGATTAAAAAATTAAAAAGCAACCCATCTCTAGTATTTATTCCAATTGATATTGACACAAGCATTATGGGGCAATATCAATTGGATAACCGAATAAAATATAAAAAAAATAGTTTTTTGCTTCAAAACAAGCGATGTATCAGTTCGATCGGACCCCCATACTAGCCATTTTGAGACTTTCAGAAGAGTTAACGCTCTTAACTGCTTGGTTTTAAAGATTAAAAATTAAATTTTTAGTATCGTATAGAACTATACGTTTCGTATGAAAAAAATATATAAAATTTTTTTTTCAAAATGGCGGCCAATGTAAAAATTTAAAGTGTCATAACTTTGGAAAATAAAATCCTACTGAAAAATGTCGTATGCAAAAAGTGTTTAGAAACTTAATTTGCATTTAAAAACAATTTTTAATTATTTTTTTTAATAAAAACCGAGTCTTACGGTATATTGACCGGGCTCCCGAACGAGCTTTTATGCGACTCGGCATATAGTTAACGCTCGTATTTGGTTCCTTTCAAAGATATAGACTTGAATTTTTAATACGAAATAGAGCTTTCAAATATACTTACGATACCGTTTAAAAAAAATTAAAATTAAATTTTTTTTTTTTTTTTAAAACACGTTTAGTGTTATGAGTCGATCGACCCACCATACATACGCTCATAAGACTTGCAATATAGTTAAGGTCAGTGTGAGCTTATTTATACATATTTAAATTGCAATTTTTGTGACATTATAGAATTCTTAAGTACCCTGTGTATGTTTGTTAGCAAAATCCAATGTGTCATTTTTTTGCAAAATGGCGACAAGTTTAAAAACTTAAACACTCGTAACTCAGTAGGTTTGTATTTTAACAAAAAGATCGCTTTACATGAAACGTTTAGAAGCCTAAACTACATCTAAATAAAATAAAAAAAAAATAGTTTTTTGCTTCAAAACAAGCGAAGTATCAGTTCGATCGGACCCCCATACTAGCTTGCCCCCATATTACCATATATAAATATAATTGGTTGACTTAATTTTTTTTGTTTAATAATGCACTGATATTATTCGATTTCATCACTAGGTATCCAATTTAAATATTTTTTACTATAGTATGTATTATATATTTGAAGCATTATACGATTAAAACAGTTCTTAATAGAAATATAATGCTTAATACTTACTTGTAGGTAAGCAATATATCTGATTGACTTACTCAGTTGGTACAGATTTACCCCGTTGTAACGCATTGGGCTTACGCCTGTCAAGTTACAATGGAAAATTTAATAAAAAACATTACCATAATAATTCAAATAATTTTTAAGACAAAAAATCATAAAACTGTTACTTATAAGTAGCATTTATAATTATAAAAATATAATTGAAGGAAAAACTGTGGACGATAAAAATTTTAAAAAAACGAAAATTTTACTAGGTTTTTTTGACTGATTTTTTCTTTTTAAAAGTATTATTCCTAAGAGCCAAAAACTTATTTTAATAAATTAAATATATAAGGTATAATATTTAATTAAATTTATAGCAAAAGAGTTGTTACTAAATTAATGTATAGTGTAACAACTATTTATTTTTCTGTTGTAATATTACTATATTTTCATTTATTATATATTAAATTAAATAATATAATATATAATGTATGTATTTGCTTATTGTTCATAGATCTCATCCGCTTATGTACGAAACAGTAAACGCCGAATATGGAAAGCCTTTGTACATTCAAAGGGACGAACATTTCACCGTTTTCGCTGTGGATAGAGTGAAACGCGACAAAGAGGAAAACTATTACGTTTATTATTGTGGCACAAGTAAGTACTACACATAATATTAGCGCAATAAATCTATTAAAACTTTTCATAAGCTGAGCAAAAAAATAATGTAATAAATTCACACAACAATGCACATTAAGCCGAACAACTTGCCAACAGTTTTGTTTGATAGGTTTAATCCGAGCGCAAAAAGCATTTCCATTAGTATCAAGAGGCGTTCATTACTTTTGCAAAAATATTTATTTGCTCCTCCCAGAAGATAAAAATAAGGATGAACATCAAAAAAGGAGAGTACAGTACATAAAAAGAGCTTTTTATACGCGCTTGCGAGGCACTCGCGGATATTGTTGTGTTTTGTTGGGTTAAATGTGAAATCTGACGCATCAGAAGTTATATCTGATGGATTTATTGTATTTAGATTATAGTGAACATAATTTTAATATATAATACTTATTTATAAAAAAAAGTTTTAGCTCAAAATCATCAAATTGTTTTTAATGTGAGAGTAAATATATCTGTAGAATACACATTCTTCTAGTTATAATTATGTATTGGTATAATATAATATATCATCTACTACATAAATAACAATGAAAGCAATAGAGGTTATAAATATAAAAAAAGAATTTAAAATAAGAAGCTTTTATACGCTTTTCCCTCACAAGGCACTCCCTGATATTATAATGCCAGAGTTTGCTTAGCGTTATCCTTGAGCTTTCATTGTTTTTCTTTCCACGACAGACGCAGGGCTGGTGTACAAAGTGGTCCAGTGGGACGACTCAGGGGTAGCCAACACATTTTTGTCCGACGTGTGGAAGGTTTTCAATCACGAGCCGGTGGAGGCTTTGACGCTGTCCAAAGCTTACAAAAGTGTCTACTTTGCCTCTGGCCATCGGCTCAAGCAGATTAAGACGGACGAGATTTGCAAAAAATACTACGAAGGGTGCTCTAGATGCTCCAGGGACCCTTATTGCGGCTGGAATATTAATCTGAGCGTCTGCGAACCCTATCGTCACGGGTGAGTGATATTTGAATTGTGGAATCTATTAAGGATGTGTGTGTTAGAATATTACGTTAACGGTAATGGTTATGAAGTAATTTGATATTACGATGTCGTTTAGAAATGAGCATTACGAATAAGTGTTCTATTAGGTAATAAAAAATAATATTATCGATATCGTTGACCTATATATGTAGTTCGTGGATCGGCAAACTTTTGAGGCAGAAGATACAAATCTTAGTATTATTACTAGTAAATTCAATCATTTTTGAATTATAAAAAAAAAAAGATTTAGGTTCGCCGACAGACAAATTTCATTGCTTAACTCTGTCAAAAGCTCCCATACAATTTTACAATCTGCCGATTTACACGCGGAGCAGTTTCTTATTATCTGATTAATAACATAGTTCTTTTAAGGGCGATTAGAGTAGGAAAAGAAAATCATTTTTTGCTAGTAAAGTAGTAGCAAAAAATACTTGTTACGATAAACTATGCCACGCATTGTTAAAAACTGGTAGACTATGAAAACCACTTAATTTTTTTAACTCACAGTGAAAGTTTGCCTCTATTATGTTGAACCTATTTCTCATTGCAAAGTATCATGTAATTTTTATTTTTCCTTCGAAAATAAATTGGGAGGATTTGTTTTCAGTTAGTTATTCCCAATGTTCCGGAAAGAGAGAATGTGATGTATTTTATTGATATGGTTTCAGGTTGTATCAAGACGTAGAAAACGCTTCTCCAAAGGGTTGCGAAAAATTTATAATACCCAAGCATATATCTGCCACTTTTGGTCAAAGTGTAATGATGAGCAGCCATTTTTCATTACCGGAAGTAATGAAAAGGTCTAATATGATATGGCGACGAAGGAGAAACGGCGACAGCTTCCTCTTAATCAGGTGATTTATTTTAATTTGATTTTCAAAAGCAATAAAAAATTAAAACATATAATTTATTCATAGTTCTGAGAGGTACATTTTAACTGCGGACCACAGTTTGGTGATCTTAGGATTAGGCACGAACGACGCCGGAATTTTCGAACTTAGGCAAGAAAATCGATTGATAGCCGCTTACAATTTGACCATAGACGAAGACAGGTAAGAAACTTTGTTCTATAAACGCTTAAAGTTATATAGGATGGTTTCGGTTTTTATTATGTAGACGTCTCTAGGGGTATATCTTTTAATTGGCTCTGAAAATCACATTATCGCTTAAAAGTTTTCCTTGTAAAAAGTCCGTTCTCGTTAAGCATGTTTTACGCAAGTTAACTATTCATGGAAAGAGGCCTAATTTTCCAGCGTGAAAATTAGGAAATTTGATTATAAGCATAATCAAAATTTCAACATCTGATACAGCACTTTATGAGTAGTTGATCTATATTTATTAAGGCATATTTTATATTATATAATATAACACTCGCGTTTATATGGATATAAGTCAAAATGATCGATTTGCGATTTAGCAACTAATTAGAAGCTTCGGCGTCCAATTAAACTTAATTCTGCAGTTGAAGGTTTTAATCTGCCTCGGCTCACTTAGACTTCAATTATGTGAAACTTTGAGGCCGAAGACTAAGAGGGGATTATGACGGAATCGATTGGGTTTAAATTGCGATACAAACAATAGACGCTTGTCAATTATACCGACGTTTAATGTGCGAGGAAACATTTGAGATTTCTTCTTCATCATCGTCGTTTTCCTCGCCTTGCCCTCCACTTCTCCCGACACTTTGCCAAACAAAGAGCATCTATTATGGTTGAAGCAGTTTCAAACTAGATTAGATCAATCCATCTCGTTGGATCTTACTATTCGTCGGTACCCATTAACTATATATTATACTAACTTTAAGTTGCTTCCTTTTTCAAAGAACTCGTTATTGTATAGATAACATTATTCTAAGACACACATCGAAGATTCTCTGCGTTTTTCAGATTTATTTTATTTATAATTATTATTTTAGGTGCGGCCATCCATTGCATAATGGTTCATACCACAGGATATATCAGGACTGGTGCAGAGAGTTTGTTAAACACAAGGAGGCCATGCAGGCTTGGGAGGTTAAAAGAAACATGGTAATACATTTTAATATCTTAAACTTAAATATTATAAAAAAATGTATTTATAAATATTATTTTAGGTTTGTCCGAAGAACTATTTTGAATGGACCGACAGGACGTTAAACAATCCAATATCTTTAGAGTGATTTGTGTCATAGCATATAAAATATTAAAATATAATACATGTTTATTATAAACGTGAACATGATGTATAATAAACTATAAAAATAAAGTTTTTGTAAATATATATATTATAATGTATTTATAAAACCTATTATGAAAAAAATATTTTTAGACCCATTACCACAATATAAAAATATTTAAATATTAACCCTTTCACCGCGACTGATACTTTGCGCGCTTTGCTAATATGTGGAGGAGCACCTATTTATGCCATAAGTGTTTTTCAACCTTAAATTATGCAAAAAAACATATTACAGAGCTCAAAAGTTCATGACACGCAATGCATATTGGTGATTTTCTTGTTGACTACTATAGATGTCATCCGCGGTCAAAAGGTTAATGTGCGATACTATTACTAGTTTCTTCAAATTTAACTTACAAATATTTAAATTATTTTTTTTCTGAATAAATTTGACAATTGAAGTGAAAAGGCTGCTTTTTTCCGGATTTCTATGGTTATCTGTATCGATTTGTCGTGAGCTCCACTGGCGTCAAGGTCAAGATTTAATTCAAGTGTATTTAAAAGTCGTCATGTATGCTCCGGCGACGCAAATACAAATCTGACGATCGAAGTGGAAAGGTTCATTTTCTCCGAGCTGGTGATTTACAGTGAGCTTCACTGTAACTTCAGAGTCTGAACTTAAGTATATATTTTATTAAGCGATAAGTAAAAATTAAAATGTGAGTTATTTCCTTGCTGATTGTCAGATTAATAGGAGAGCAACAATTTCTCCGTTTCCATTGCTTCGAAATTTGAGTCTCCGGGCAATTCAAGGTGAATAAACCAAAAACAGATCGTAGTGGAAATGCTGCTTTTCTCCAAACTTCCATGGTATTTGTGTCGATTTAGCATGAACTCCACTGGTGGCGAGGACAAGACTAAATTAATCAAAGTAAGTGGTAAATCAAGTTTACAATTTATTTAAACGTATTGTTTTGAAACCAATGAATATCACAAAAAAAACTCAGTGATGTCTGTATATGAAACTAATTAATTTTTAAGAAGAACGATGATTTATGAAAAAAAGTTGACCCTACTGTAATGGCGTTAATTGCGCCGGAAATTAAATTTTAGCATCATATCGCAAGCGATTCTTAAAATTACATTCTAATGGTGTGCTTAATTAATGTTATTTTTATGCACGTGTGTAGAAAAAAAATCCATTAATTGTAACGACTTTTAAGGATTGTTTTTCGATATTTTTACATTAAAAAAATACTAAAAATTATTTTAATAATAATTCATACATTTTAAATAAGTAATTTTAAGCTTATATTTTGCTTAATATTAAATAGAATACCCTGTATAAAATTGCTACATTTAAATTAAATATAAATTATTAAATACCTTACAAAAGCTTAACTAAAACTATTATTAGGGTTAGAATTTTGTATCAAATATATTTTGTATACTCTGTAGTATACGTTTACAGATAATAGCATAAACTACTAAACTCTGTTTGCGTTAACACAGTCAGTTCGATAGCTATCGAAGCAGCAAACGAACACATAATAAATATTTTATATAATCTGATAAAATAAATAGGCATTAAAAATCATATATAGAAATATATTAAAAGGTCTAGTATTATAATACATATACTTTTGAAAAAAATAGTTTTTAATTTCAGGTTATTACAAAAAAAAATATTTATTTGGTTGTTAAGTACTCAAACAATTTATTTATGATCTTCAACATATATCTAGAAACAAAATGCATTGTGTTGCGATCCGAATAGTTTTGATACTCGTATCGGTTGTTGGCTTTGGGAAATGAGCACAATGGTTCCGCTAATAAAGGGCACCCAGTGGTAAATAATTGGTGGGCCATTAGTTGGCTACATATAAAATTATTTTTTATAAATAGTATGGGTTAAATAAATACAAATATTATAAAAAAAAATTGAACTGATTTAAAAAAATATATTTTAGAGTTAGGAAAAAAGTATTGTTAATGAATTTATATAATAAAATAATTAAATATCCACCAATAAATTACTGTAATAATGAGATATTTTGCTAAAAGAAATAAACTACACATGTATTTATGTACATACATATAAAGCTACATATTTCGCAATACCAATATAATTTGTTCGAAATAAAATGATGTAACTACATTTAAAGTTTAGCTTTATAAAGTCTCATGGGTAAAATATTATTTATTTATTTTTCCTATCTCATTCGTATAGCCTTTCCATCTAACAACTAGAATTAATTTTATTCATAGAAAGAGCTCTGTGCAACGCTGTGCAATCTTATATTTTTCCTTTTTCCATTCGCTTTTCCATTAAACCAACACGTTACCGATTTCAATACACATACACACGCAAACATTAAGCATTTTCATATATATAAAATCTTAAAGCAGAAATGTGGTTTAGGTCACAAGGGATTAAACTCATTTTAATTAATCTTTATGCTTGTGAATAATATTAAAATTTTCACAAGTGTGTAGCATACAATACGTACAATCTCGGGCCATTATTGAAGGCTTTATAAAAATGTGGCGGACGAATTACGTGACGAGACTTTATATCGCCCACTTGGAACTCTTGGAAGTGCTGCGGGAAGATCTTTCTGGTCGTGGAGGAATCTCTGCCGAACATATAAACTTAAAAGCTCTCTTATGTATGTGTGCGAGTGCGGGTATTGCGGACTTGAGATATTTAAGTCATTTAAAAGGATTCGCATTCCAGATGCTATCGATTTTTAAAAGAAAGCTTGGGGTATCTCTAAAATCAGGGTCGCCATAAGGTATTCATTAAGCACACTAATTTTAGTCATGAAGTAAATTTATATGCAAAGTGGCAAAGGTTAAAAAATATACTTTTTTGCGTGGGCAATTTAACTAAGTTTAATTATGGAAATTAAAATAATATTTTTTAGTATAAAATCGCTATAAAAAATGTTACCATGCAGTTGATTATTATTTTACATTATTCTGAAAGATAAATCAAATCACTATAAAATTAATCGTATACAAAGAAATACACTAATATACGAATACTACTTTTAAATCCATTTATAGACAATATTGCGTAACGGCGCATTGAAAGGCTCATTATTCCTGACAAATTATATGATTATTTATATTTATTTGTAGTCTCTAACTCGTACCAAATATATAGTTGTATTTTTGGCGATTCAGATGACTGCATAACTGGACCTGATCGGACTGTCGAAGGGGAAAACTGCTGCTTTTCTTGAGCTTCTAAGAATCGTCTCAGTCGATGCGGCGTAACTCCGCTTGGTACAAGTTCTTGTAATGCGAAATGCTACTGAAGTTCTAGTGGAAGTCAAGGCGAATGTGTTTAAGTACGATTACGTGGTTAGGTACGGCCTATACACCATCGATTAATAAGAGACTTAACGTTTCTTCCAGTCCTTGATTTTTTACACTCGTTAAATTTATACATCGCATGTAAATAAATAATGATTAGTAAGTAATTGTATATATTAGAGGTACCCAGGAAAAAGGACGTATTTTTAATGAAAAATATTTTTCATTAGCAAAACCAAGATAGTCATAATATTTAAATTTTGAAGTCCACAGTCAAGATTAAATTGTGTCACGAAACCAAAGTAAGATAGAAAAAATGGCAAATAAATATTTCAGAACCACTCTTGTCTCGCCTTTTGTCCGTGACCGTGTGACAATTTTAATAAATGAATTTGGTTATCGTAAAAACACGTGAAACGGCTCACCCGTCCCAATATATTATGGATAGCAAAAATGTGTTTCTACTACGAGTCAAACGATTAACAGAAACATTTTAAAGTGCCGCAATCGGCAACTCACGCAGATTATAAACTTGAAAGCATCATAAAATTTTAAAGAATTTTTTTTTTATCTTTCAACTTTTTTTTAAATTTGCAAAAGTGAAAAGTAAATATTTTTGGTTACTTATAAATCAGTAATAAATAATAATTACCTAATCAAATAATTTACTCTGTGTGATTTGTATTAAAATTGTATTGTAATATTAAAAAATCTGTTCACATCTCTTGCTAGAGTGCTAACCATCAACCGATGCATAACGAGCGAGCAAGATTGGATCATAAATCACTGACGGTAAATAATAACAATAAAATGTCGTTTTTTTTGTGTACTATCGTCCCCCGAGTGTATTTTTTGCAAATACTCACATTTTTATTTTACAGCAAATATTTGAGGATGCCGAAATGAACTGTGTTTCAAAACTGACATTGTGAAACAATACTTTCGGAATGTTAAATAAGGATTTTCTGTCCCTTTTAGATACACCGCTCTCAATACCTATTTAATTCTTAAATTAGTTTTACGAATTAAAAGAATAGTTGTAGAATTTTGCATCATATAATTTTTGCGAAATTTTGTGAAATTCATATTTCAATAAATCAACAAAAATATAGTAATGATTTTAATTTGTTCAAAATATAAACAGGAGTAATGATAAGTATATTGAACGTATATTCGTATCGTGTGCTGTAGAGCAAATAGTAGGGGCGTAAACCCAAACTACTCTCTCTTAATTATGAATAATGATGAAATAAATAGCTCTCGAACTGACTGTGTTAACGCAAATATAGTATAGTAAATTAAAAATTATTGGCTAAGAGAAGATGGTATCAATCTAGATGGAATCAAACCAAAGGCGAACAATTCTAATTAAAACTTAGAATAAAAATAATTACCTAAATAATTAGAGTATTTGTTTTAAAAAGCAACAAAAACTGCCGCCAATCAAAGCGATAAATAAAATTTGAAACTAATGTTTTTTCTTTTTTAAAACTAAATAACATTTAAATACTAAACAATGGCACAGAAAACCAAGGAAATAAATAAATAAAATATGTAACACTAAGAGAAGTAGTCATATAAATAATAACTAATATTAATAGACCGATTAACTGGCAAAATTATGAGGAAGCTTCCGAAAAAGGCAATAGTTAAACTAACATATTTATTAAGCATTTCACCATTTAAATGATTCACGGCGGAACCAGACTCTTTATTATTGTCTAAAGATCTTATCAGACTGTTATTAGATGAGCATCAAAAACAACTGTTTTTTCTGTTAAGACCCAAAACTTGACTATCCGGACGATTGGAAAAGAGATGAGTTTCTTGGAACCTTTTACAAACGTCTAATATGCTTACGATTTATATATATTTTTAGAGAGGCATTATCATGATTTTTAAAGTGGTTCCGAGAAACGTCGATATCTAATTAGGCGTAGGAACGGTCGCCACATTATAATTAATAATACTTTACTACCAGACTCTCACAGAGATTTAAAAATCATTATATTTAATTTTCAATTAAAAAATAATTGTATAAAATTTGTAGACAGATTCGCTATGCAAATTTTAAAACGCTAGAGCTTCAATTCAAGATTTTTAACTGCTTTATTAATCGTATAGTTAAGACGCAAATAGATTTTAAGCTTTACAATCAAGAGATCATAAAATATATATATTTTGAGTATTTTAGCAAAAATTCTCAAAAATTAAATCGACTTTAATTAATAACAAGAGTTCATATGGATTTTTACATATGAATGGAAAAACTTATCTGTGTGGTACAATACTTGTACAGTGCAATCATAATTTTTTTCCAACTTTCCTAGAATCGAAAAACATAAATTGAACTACGGAATTATACATATAGATAGGTGATACGTTATATGTAGGTAAGTAATCCTTTTCAAGTTTCCATTTTTCAGCCTTATTTTTGTCGCATCGGCCGGAAATTACTCGCGTTTTTTTCTTCTTCTGACAAAAACATAAAACTTTTCGCATCTGCCCACGCGAGCCAGTAATTGCATAGAAAATTTATTGGAAGCAATCCGTTTTGTTGAAACTTTAGCGTGAACCGACAGCGATACACAAAAAAGTCAAATAAAACCTATGTTGTTTCTTTTTGTTATTTCCTTAACAGAAAATAAAATTTATCACGATAAAAATCTTGACCTGAAATCTATTTCAGTTTTGTTATAAAAAGATACAACTGGAAAGGATAGAAAAATAATTTTATGAGATTGTTCATTACACATTTTAAAGAGATTTTTTTTATGTCCTTTAATTTGAATATATGGTTATATCTATAATATTATAAGGATACCAGATTTTGTTATTCGTTGATGACATATAGACAATAATAGGAGAGTGTTTACTGCGGTGTCAATAGTCATTAACAATATAAGAAAATATTAAAACCATCTAAAAAATACATTAAAGCATCGACTTAGATTTCGTTATAAAAAAATCACTTTACTAAAATATCCCATTATAGGGAACAATTGCGCATTTACGAGAAATATAATAGTTTTATAGCTTTTAGGACTACCCTTCAAGCGTGAGACTGAAATTGGTCGCAATTATTGTTTTATTATTAGAATTTACAACATGCAGAGCAAGTTTATTCGTCACGTCGACGCACGTGATTATCGAAGATTCATATCTATAAAAAGCCACCTGTAAATGCATTTTACAAATTTACATAAAAAAAGGACAATCCGTATCTATACAAAAACAAAAAGTGTCGGACATCGAAGAGTATCATCATTACTTATCTATTTTATTACTGACTAATAAAAACACACATAATCGATATAATATAAAATAAAAAACAATTGATTCTTCATTAACGTTTAGTCACTTCCAGAAATTTATCTGTATAAAAGTCGGAACATCACTCTTGAGAGTGATGTTTAAAATTTTATACTTACACACTTATTTAGAATATACCTCAGTTCACACATTGCTATTACCAAATTGTTATTAACGATCTAGCCAGAGCATAGATTTTCAGTCAAACACCTACGAAGCCCTGCAGCTAAGTTGCCTTTCCACTTCAACATTTAGATTTAGTTCAGCCTAGCCGTCACTTACAAGTTTGATCCTTAAATCATTAATAACATTTTTACAAACTTATCGAATCATAAGTGGCTAGAGTTGTTCTGTAGGATAATTTTGTGAAAATATTTTAACCTAGTAGCAATAAATTGTATATTTAAAAAAATGATTTTTTTTATTACAAGACTTAAGATTTGCACCAATTAATATTATAAGATATAATAGGTGGCAACCCTATTAGCTAATGAGCACCATACATTATGTATCAACATATTTTATTGCATAGATATGTATATACGTATGATTAAAAAGATATGATCATTTCGTATAATGAAAATTCTATACTAATCTTATCAATAGATTCATATAGATAAATATTATCTATGAGTTTAACTATTTTTGCCACATTTTGTGTCATCTCAGTACTCCAAAGTCTTTTACCATAATAGTGTCAATTGATCCAATATCAATATTATTATGGGCAAAACTAAATTAACCTCGCGCAAGAAGTTGATTTTTGCAACATTTTTTTTATCTTCAGTTTCTATCGTTGTGCTAGCAATATCTCTAGCTACTCAGAATTGGGTAAGTGTAACGTTTTAATTGCAATGCACTGTAAAACAATATACTGCTCAAAAAATGTGGTAGACGCACTTGTGCATATTACAGCGTTTTCCAAGTTTTGGGTCGCAAAATGTATTTGAAATATTTTTTTTAATGTATTAACAATATTAAAAGGGCCCTATATCTGTACTTTAGCATATACATAATAATAATAAAAAGGCACAAATAAAAAATCGTCGTAGAAATATTTATTTCATGATGCTAAAATATTTGTTCTATGGAGAATTAATCTATAACTGATTTTAAATCTGTAATATTTTCTATTAGTATAGTCAAATATAAATAAAAATATATATACAGAGCCATTACTACTTGTAATTAATAATATTTCATTTCAATGTCTAACCAAAAACTGGTAAAAGCATCAACACAATACACTTAGAAGTGAAGATTTTACTAACGTTTGGACTTTTTAATTGTATTGAATAATGTGGATACTAAATAGAAGTGTATGTTTTAGTTGGACGGTCGATTTTCCTCTGGA
Organism: Plectrocnemia conspersa; assembly: GCF_051122295.1. Lineage (NCBI taxonomy): Eukaryota > Metazoa > Arthropoda > Insecta > Trichoptera > Polycentropodidae > Plectrocnemia > Plectrocnemia conspersa. The sequence goes on along the minus strand of NW_028277177.1, from coordinate 28,903,777 downwards.
GGAACGTCGGGAAAACTCGATTACATTAGTTATGGACTTTTTAACGGCAAACATGAGACAAATTACGTTAATAACACGCTACACAGTGAGTACATAAATACAGAGAGGTGCAAAAGTATTCTGCTTGATACATTTAAGTTTATACATATATAATTAATTATAATCAATTTTGAGGAAATTACTGATTACTTTTTAATGATATAAATCTGAGAAATTGTCAATTTTCATTGCCATGCAGCTCTTATCTGGTTCAGAGAAACGTCATTCATCTCTCATGGCGTAACAAACGGTCGCCATAAAAATACATAAAACATAGTTGATAATATAATCAGGCCGAATACTTTTCGATTAATTTATATTGCATTGATATTAATTCTACTTTTTCGCAGTGACTTGCATCTACGAACTACAAGTATGCGCTTATAGTTGTAGACCGACAAAAAAACTTAGAGAAAATGAGGTTAGACTCAATTTAAGTGTATAAAAGCAAAGGCAAAAATCTCACATGAACAATAAAACACTAAAGATGGTTTAACTTGTTGAATTTCACTTCTAAATCATCGTGTCCGCATAAAATGAAAGCCATCAGTATAAAAATATCTCTTGGCTATAACGACATTTGCAACGGGCATGACCCAAAATAAACCAGAACAACGTGAAATTAGGTGCGATTGAAATATTTAGTAAATGTTTTTACTTTTTTATGTCCTTTATCTATGTATTAAAATACTGTTGAAGTGAAAATTGCTAGTACAGAATATAAATAACGTTTGAACTATAAAATACACTTTAGACAATAGTGAAATAATTATGTTGACATGTAGTTAAAATAATGAAGACTGAAAAGTAAAAAAATTTCAACGTTAAGCCTGTGAATTTTATTAGAGACTGTTGCTCAGCTTAACATATGCGTATTCTTCAGTAGTTTTAATTGCACACACGCTATTAAAAGCGCCGGTAAAGCTTTCAACGCTAGATTACATGTTTATATATCAGCTGCTATTCTTACATTTCTTCAACGTATTTTTAGCCATTGTTCGTCAGAAAATTTGGGAAGTTTTATTCTATACTCCTGCTTTGATCTTCTCCAAAATGCCACTAAAAATTAGCTAGGATCTTGATGTAATCTCAACTTGTCAAGATATATCTTTCTGACATTTCTATCTTTTTTACACATGTATAGCATTTCCGTGATGTTTTTGATTGTGTAAAATTGCCTATTATTACTTCCGGATCTTACTTAAACTCTTCTGCAGATATTTTGATGCAGTTACCATCCCCTATCCTTTGTAGTGAAAATATTAGTAATTTATTGTGGCGAAATTTTACCAAATGAGATAACGATATTTCCCGGAACCAGATTAAAAACGTTTTTCAGTTTAAGTCGTTGCTGCGTACGTTTTGGTCGCATAACGCTGCCTTATAATACATAAAAGTATATATTTTTAAGTATAAGCAGACTTCTTTTTCTATATTTTCTTATTTATATTTTTCATTCACTTGAATATTTGTGGTTGTTTTAATGTTGTAATGGTTTGTAATAGTAAATAATCTTTGGCTTCTGAAAGTTGTGAGCTTGAATAAATTTAATGTTTTTTGCGCATCCATATATGTATGTCTACGTACAGAGACGTCATTAGAGATGTCTTTTATTGCTTTTGGCGTGGATTTTTGACTTCTTAGAAATGATAGTTGTTTTTCTTGTTCTCCTAATGGTCAAAATTCGGTTTATGTGTGCTTCATTCGTTTCTCCCTTATTATAAGTGATAACATCGTTATAACATTTTTTAATATGAACGCTACATAACCTAACGTCCCCACTGCGACAACAGCGGCGCGATTTTAGTGCTTTTGACGTGGATTTTCGACTTCTGAGAAGGGATAATTGTTTTAGCGCTATCACATTGGGCGAAATTCGGTTTAGACGTGTTTTATTCGATTCTTACTTATTATAAGTTTTTATATTTTTCTAGTCTAAATATGAACGTCAGTTCATACGTTCCCACAGTGATGACGATGACACGATTTTATTGCTTTTGATGTGAATTTTTGACTTCTGAGAAAGGATAATTATTTTTTGCGCCCTCCTGTTGGTAAAAATTCAGTTTAGATATGCTTCATTCGATTCTCTATTCGTGAATTCTAAACATTTGGGGTGAATGAATTTGGCCAGAAAAATGCATGTCATTTAATGAAATTTTATGAATCTTAATAAAATCGAAATATTAAAAAAATTACGACTGACTGACCAACTCTTGATCCCCCCCCCCCCACTGGAAAAAGCAAAAATGACGTCTCTGTTTACAGAATATTATATAAATTTAATATAATGCTGGTAGCAGAACATCCTGTCTGTTTTTTTAATATTTATATTATAGTAATAAAATCTCATTATATTTAAAAAAAATGCATTTACCCTAGCACAGACAAACGGAGAATGTTGCCTTTGATTTTATATATATCTAATATATTTTTAAATATTTTTTTAATGTATGCTATTATTTACAGTTGAGACTGTATTACGAAGGAAAATATGTGAAACCAAGTTGTACTAATGATATTGTCCTATCAGATGAGTCAAGTATGTATTTTTAAGTATAAATATATATATATATATATATATATATATATATATATATATATATATATATATATATATATATATATATATATTTCACTTCAAATTAACAATATTTTAATTTAGTTCCAGAAGTTGTTTGGTTTAACGTACACATTTACATTAGCACAATTGTGTTTTTGAGTCTATCGATATTTTTCGCAACACTTTCAGCATTGTTTGGTATATACAATACAAACAGGAATCCTATAGAACCAATCTATGGCACATTAGGTGAGTTTGTATTTATCAATTATGGTGGTAGTTTCATTTAAAATCACTTAACAGTTTTACCAGAAAAGTTATTTTTTACACCCTATATCATATATATACTTTATTTGCAAAATATACAGAGAAATCTTACTCATAATTATCTACTTAAGCACTTCCAATAAGAATGAACACTTCTTAGTGAGAGCATCCGACCAAGTTGAGTCAAATATATTTACATTTGCCATAAAATTGATCATGAGCAAAGCATTAATCTATCAAGTAGATTCTTGCCATATTAAGTAACATTTTAACTTAATTAATTTAATGGTAAATGTAAGGAGAATTTGGGGTTCAAGCTGCTACATAAAAAAATTGTAAACAATATAATAAGCCTATCAACCTTGAGTGTTAGTTTGTGTTGTAATGTATTTCTCTTTATCCACTGATTTCTCGATTCAGTAAAATAAGCATGCTGCAACTGACATCATCCCTTGAATTAATAAATTAATTTTAATGACAATATTGCTTGTTTTTCATGCTTTCTCAAAAAGCTTGTAACTGAAACTATATTATATCGTAATTAAAAAAAGTATTTAAGTACTTAAATAAAAAATGCTTACTTTTCAGGTTTATACATTTGGAACGGTTGTTCAGCGGGTTCGAGTTTCATGGTGTTGATGTTATGGGGAATCCATTACGGTGTCAACGTTTCACAAAAATTCTCATATCTATTCACAATGTTCGACAAAGATGGGACGGACCACCATTCAAATCCAGGATATTCATATTGGTATTGATATAATCATTTATATTAATAAATATGTTACAGTTAAGGTGACCAGACGTCCTCCTTAAAAATGTTGTTCTTGAACTAAAATTTTCAGCTCCCGTAGTAATTTCTCCTCTGCAAAAAAAATTCGAAGATAACCTTTGAACAAAATTTAAGAATTGACCCATTCTTTTTAGCTTTCTCAGGAATTTATCCTCCTCAAACAAAAATATTCGAAATTACCTTTTTTAGCTCCCGCAGCAATAATGACCTTTTTATTTTTAGTGTTCTTTGATGTTTTCAAAATCTGGTCACCTCATTACAGTGAATGTGTATTACCAGTGAAGTTATATTTTCACTAGTTAAAATGTATGAAGCAATTGATTCAAACTGTATTTGATCATATCGTTCGAAAAAATACAATATTATGAGAGTTAAATAAATATAAATAATAGATTACAAATATAGTTTAGTTAGATAATTTACATTAGGTTTATGTTTGAACAGCAAACAGACGTTTTGCAACTGTCAAATTGAGTTTTATAACATTTTAGAGCAGCATATAATTTCACTAGTTAAATTATATTTTCGCTAGTAAAAATGTATTTGAATATGATTTCACTATAACGCCAATGAAAATATACCTTTGCTGGTAATACAAATTTACTGTAATATTACATTAAATATTATGTATCATTTTCAACAGGTTGATTCTGGTTTCGATGGTATTACACATGTTGTCATTGTTACTCTTACATGATAGATCGACGCCGACGACCACCACAATACCCATACAAAAAATGGATGATACAATATTTATATATTAATTTTTATGTATATTTTTCAACATAACATGAGATGAAAAGGATTTATATGATTTAGATTACAAATAACAATTATATATTGTATATATTTTCGATTCAATGATCAACATTAATTGCACAAAACAACATTGAAAATGCATAACATATACATAATGATACATCTAGACAACAATAACCGATTGCACCATCAGCAATTCTCAACCATTAAAATAAACAACATTTGTTCACTCTATAATTATAGTTTTCAATTAATAAAACCTTGAAATATTCAAAAGATATACAATAATAAAGCTTGATGAAGGATCAGAAATTATCTATAAAAATATATTTATGCATTTATATCACTAATAGATGCACTTTTATTATCGTAAAGTAGAAAGATATAAGATGACTGACACAGTTATTGGATATATAAATACATTTTTATGAATTAATGTATATTATCTAAAAAAATATAATTTAACTTAAAGGAAACAAACTATATTTTAATATGATTATGTTATGTAGAATTTATTATATTATGATATAAAATCCAAGTTTCGAGAAAATATATTTTATTCTGTAAATTAAATCATAATTTATTAAACATAACCAATTGTATAGTGATAAGAGCTATACTTTTATATTGGAATGTATTTCTTTCATGGTTGCGAAAATAATAGAAGACATTCTTAATTAATGTTAACTATTTATAGTAGCGATTTTAAATTACTGTATTTTTTTCATTATAATCAGTTACGGGAAAAATAAAAGAATTGAGCCAAAATACTGGAAGAATGTCAGAAGCCAATCGATTTATTTAAATTGTTTATTACTAAATAAACTGATTTTTATGGAGCAATTACATGGAGTAAAACACAAGGCTAATAAGAAAAAAATATTTTTAAAGAAATATCTAAACAGTAGCGTTTTCTACAATTTTGGATGTTATGTTTAAATATAATTTTGAGATAAACGGTTTTAAAAATGGGTCGAAAGAACTTTGGTAAATTTTTCTTTAATGCTACCTTGTCATACTTCTATATCAATTGTTAAATGGAACGAAAATCACTCCATCTAATAAATTATAGTCTGTTTCCTAGAGACGTCGTTATCTCATTTGGCAAATAATCGCCACAGTACATTGCTAATATTCTCACTACAAAGAATAGAAGATCTGTAGTTGCATAAAAATATTATACAAGCAAGATCCAGAAATAATTAGAAGCAGTGAAAGCAAATCAGCTCAAATAACATAAATTAAAGTTAAACTGGGAAATTCTAAAATAAATACAGTCAATATGGACATAGATTTAAAATTTGAGTTACATCATAAATACTTCAGCGAGGTTATATCGGAATTTATTTAAACAAATAGTATGGATTAATATAGATTTTATAAAATCTTTTTATAAAGTGGTTAGTTTATGTGATTTGCTATTTTGGCACGTACTTTAAATTTGCAATGAAATTCCATTTACAATTTTATCATTTGATAAAATGTTTAAAGCTTTTATGGTGCTATTGTCGGCATTTGTACAATTAAAATTGCTGAGGAATGCTCACTTGTTAAACCAAACATCACAATCTTTGATTATGTAGGGCTTAGTCTGTTTTTGACTTTGATTATTTTAATTACGTCTTAACATATTTTTTGTTCAATTGCATGAAGTTTATTCTATGTTTTCTTATCTTGTCGATAAGCTATTTGTACACCACAGGACTTTTAAGACTGCGGATCAATTGCGAATTTCATAAAAGCTAGCGATTATTCACTCGATGTTTTGCAAAAATATTTTAAATTTACATCAGCTTTTAATTATTATTTTTTATTTGAATTTACCATTTACTGTAAATCCGTAGATCTGATCTAAAAATTAAAAAATTGTTTGATAAAATAAATAAATATGGTTTTTAATAGTTAATCAAAACAGATACCTCTGTGGAGTAGAACGACACAGGACGCACAGATGTATTGCTGCATTATTTTTGTTGGCAAGTGATTTATTTATAAAAAAATCTGTGACGTTCGTAGAATTGTTTTATTAAATATTTTTGAAGTATATGTGCTCCTTAACATATGTCACTATTATACAGCCAAAAAATCTAACGTCGAAATAAAAAGTTTCCAATCAAAAACATTGAGATGCTTTTAAGGTAAGTGAGAAGATAAACGTGAGGCTTAATCGAGATCTTCGTATGAGAATGGTAAAAGACATAAAAACATCAGCAAAATGAATAATCAAACACAGATAGTTAAAGCGTTTTAGTTCCATATATAGCCAAATGGAGGCACAGAATAAAATATAAATAATTATTTATAAATTAGATAGATTATATAAAAAAATATCTTTTGTATATACCCTAGATCCCGGATTTCTTTTATAAATTTATAAAATATTTAAAAATTGAGCAAAATTGCAAGTCCCCAATATTTAAATACCTGGAAAAAATTAAAACATATTTTTTCATATAAATGTGTCAATCACCTTACGTACAATAAGGCACGAGACGATTTTAAATTTACATTGTGAGACATTTCTTATATACATTATATGTACATAACGGACGTATCGTACATTATTTTAAAACAATATTTAGAGTATTAAAATTTCACATAATTATCTACTCTGCCGGTATTCAACTGTACAAACACTGATTGTCCCCACATTTCATTTAATCGTCCCATGATAAAATTCACAGGTAACAAACAAACCTAATCGTGTCTAAGCACACATACAATAAATAATTTCTATATATATTGTATTGCATTCGTATCATATTTTATGTACACAAATAAAAGTGGGTTACATCAGTCGAACGATGGAATGAAAATGGCGTTTTTGATTCATTGAAATACATACGAGACAGGTCATAGCAATACTAGTCATATTCAATGCGTATGTGTAAAAACTAACATTTTATTGATGTACAGAATAACTAAAAATAATTTTATGAACTACATATTTTAAAAAAAGTAGATTTTGTAAGGTATTCAATCTATAAATCGGTTAACATGTTAGATTCTTTGGATAAACAATAGGTTCAGTATTAAATCATAGTGTTTTCTTGTTGCATAATTATATTATTTCACTAAACTCGCAAATGAAATAAAATGAGACTATCTTGAAAGGCTGATTAATCTAATTAAAATATCATTGTACATAAACTGTCTGTAAAACTAAATATGAACAAAAAAATACAGTGACTTATTACTCAACCTAACAGTTTCGTACTAAAAACATATAAATAAAAATAGAGATCAACCACAGCAATGTCAGAGGTACGATTAATTAAATTTAACATAACATGGCTAGAAATTCTTAAAATGATTTTGGCACGTAAAAAATATACACTCTCAACAACTTTGATGTCATTGTGCACAATAAAATTAATATATAACATTATATATATTTTTTTGTACAATTTAATCAAGGGATGATAAAAAAATAAAATTGGTTACGATTATACACATATGCTATATAAACCTCTGGTAACAAAATATCGTATTTACAAACGTTGTACATATATGATCACATATCTAAAAATTAATTAACGATAAAACCCGAATAGACGACATAACTATCACTGTTGCTGTTTTAGATCGAAAATTTCTATGAGCAGAGGTTCTACGTGACTCGGATTCACGTCCAGGTACACTCCGATCACTTCCTCCGCCAGCTTCTGCAGCTCCATGATTTTTTGGATAAGCTTCAAGAAGGCCGATTTTGCTTCACACCCCGGATAAATGCTTTCGAGATATCGTCTTAATAAATAGTAATATGAATTCTGAAATACAATTAGAAAAGATATAAATGGTAATTTAATTTGCAAGATTACGTTATACTTCTTCAAACAATCATTTTAAAGGAGGTTTTTGGCGATTCTAAATGCAAAAATACTATTAGATCGATTGATTTAAAAACAGTAGAATAAGATACTTTGAAATGTAGCGATTGAATAAACACTGAAATATTGTTGCTGCGTAAAAACTAGTGATGTATAAATTATAGAAAACTAAATTTTATTTGATTTACATAAATCTTACTTGTTCTAATTTAATCACGTCCGTATGTACAACTTTTGGTCTCGTCGGTGTGAACAAAACAATTGCAGACATGATTAAGATTATGTTTTCATCCGTGCGCCACTTTGCGTCGAATGTTCTCACAAAACGATCGTGCTCTTGATAAATGTTTCCTTTAGCCAATTTTAAAACGTCAGCTTTTATATTACCCATGGAATCTTGAGAATGAGGCACCTGGTAAATATTAAATATTGTATTAATTAAATAGCATTGTATAATTTCACTTAATTAATTCACCTTCCAAGTATCCCTGGCACAGTCGTAAGTCATCGTACTTCGGAGTATCATCATTTCTGTGCAGCCGCCTTTCAGAAGAGACACTTGGTCTTCTTCGCACATATTTTTAAAGGCATTTATCTTCTTAGCCATTTTTATGAGTCGTCTGATGGCAACTGCCGTCAGATTGATGATGCCTAATAGCATTGGATCACTTTGGCCTTGAGCAGGCTGCAATAAAAATTATAATACATACATAAGGTCATCCAAAAAAAAAAAACAATGACAAAAAACAAGTTAAAGCTACAGAAAAATATTAGAAGAAAAATAATTTCAAGTTCTACATATTTTTAATGGGTGATAGAACCATTATAATCAATAAATCTTTGCTTGAGACAGATCAGAAGAAATCAAGAGAATTCATTGATCAAATCAAATCTGTAACTGGTCTTTTGCTTACTGAAGAATTAGGAAGGACACGTGATATCTACAATATTTGTGTTATATTTTATTAGGGTAAAAAATTTACAATTTTGATAAAAATAACAAAAGTCCATAAGTTTTGTAAAAGGAACGATAAAATTCGTACAAAGCTGATCCTAAGCAACATAATTTTTTTCAAGACTATTTTGATTTTTTTTATTTATTTTTATATTCAGTAATTATCTGATTTTATTTTAAAAATATGTATATGTAATTTTATTTCCTTTTTGAAGAACTACCTATATCCTGGATATAAAATTATGTGTATAATTCTAATGACACAATTTGTAATTTGTTCCTTTATGCCATTCATAATTCAGCCATTTAATTTTACCCAATAATGTACTCATTGCACGAAGACATAAGAATATCGATAGGCAAAGCCGTAAATTGTATTTTTTATAAATCGCAAATTAAATGCATGTGATAAGCAATAAAATGTCATGAAAAATAGAGGGTCTAGAAAGGAAAAAGCCATAATTAGTCAATACACAATTCATTGAGTCATAAGAAGGATGGAAAATATGATGACTCTTCTAACCACATATATCACTAGAATGCCAAAATGTTAAATTTTCTTAAATTGGTGGCTTGGAACGCCAATGGCTTGTAAGACAAGAATGTGTTAATTCTGTAACTCACATTACGAGCAAAATCTATCTAAGAATACTAAATTATATAATATAATATATTGTATAGTTTGGTATTTGGTATCATATTATGATATCAAACACTCAGATAGTACTGCTTGCCTATGTAGGGACCACCATCATAGTAAAAAAAAACAAAATAAAACGCCAGAACTCACTAAATATGAAAATGAGCCCATCAAAGAAACTAGCATAAGTATATAGCGTAGATTTTCAAACTTAATTGACTCATCGGTCATTTTTCGACGACAAAATTTTTTACCTTCCACTTTTCAAGGACAAAATTTTGAAACGCCCTTCTTTCAAAAACAAAATTTTTTATTTCATTTAATAATAAATTGTGTACGTAACAATGCCCATATATTTTTATATTTCACTAAAATAATTATAGCTCGTGCAATTTTAGAATTACAAATAGAAAGTTTAACAACAAAATTATTTAATAAAATAAAACAAAAAATGCACACATTTACACAAAATTTTCACCAATATTATTGACTAATATCAAAGAAAGAGAATTATTTTTTGTTATTTATATAGTGCTACTTATAAAATTAAAAATATTTATAAATTATATTTGCTACTTATAAAATAATAAATTCTGTAGGGACTACACAGAGCACTCATTTGTAGGGGATCTTATTCTTGAAACTCGCATAATTACTCTGACCGAAAGTGATTATTTATCAATAAGGATAAACTAGACAATAGTGCGATCGCACACAAAGACTCTCGTTACGACTAGAACTAAAGGAATCCCCCATAAATAACACGCAAGGATTTTCCGGTGCATTGAATGAATATTTATTTGTTACAAAACAGTCACGGGAAACAATATATCACTGGAAGACAAATAGCACCGTAAGGCCATAATATTCCCATTACACAATTCAATTTCGGAGATATCCATCAAGCAAATGTCACTTTCTAAAGCCGTATACTTCGTTGTTCTAAGAAGCGAGTGCAATGATCGGCTGTACATTGCAAATCGAAAAATAAATGCACTAGTTCCAAGTTTTTGAAGAAAGAAAATAAATTTTTAGAGAGGGACGTCATTTCAACGTTTTTAAAGGGGAGGGTAAAAGTTGGCCGGTCAGTAGTTTTTATAACAATATCACGACTTACATTAAGTGAGAAACAAATGAAGAATATTTAAACCGATTTTTGAACAATAGGAGAGCACAAAACATAATTAAGTCAAAAATCCACATCAAAAGCAATAAAACCGTGCCGTCGCTGTTGCAGCATAAAAAGAGTGAACTCGTACCATTATTATTTATTTAAGAAATTGTATTACAATATAAGATGCCATTTTTGTCATGAGGCCCAGAACCATTGTTTCCAGAGGGCTCGGGTTCGCTCTCGGCGGCCTTGAAGGCAAATATATTGATGGAAACAGAAGTAGAATCAAATAATGATTATCCTTCGACATCAACCAGTTTCTGATTTCCATCAACACAAACTTCCCGGTAATTTACGATAGCACATTAGTAAAAAAAATCAACAGGCGGTAAAGGACAAAGAAGATAAGACAATAAATATATAGGTTCAGATTTAGTTTTCAAATGTGTGAGATACTGACAAGATAGCACAGTGAGTCAAAATCAAAGAAGGTAATTTTAAACTAAAATTGATTACTATAAAAAAATATAAAAAACTAGATTTATTCAAAAATTTCTAAAGCAATCGTTTTTTAAAATAATCATACTTTTTAAGTTTTTGCGACCACTAGTGTGGTACACTTGCGTCGAAGAGTCGGAAAATAATATCTAGCGAATTGCATAGTACTTAAAGTCAAATATTGTGGCGGAAGCGTTATGGTCTGGGGTTTAATAGCAGTAGCACGATTAGGAAACCTGTATAATTGCGAGGGTAGTAAGAATAGTGACATTTATATTTCAATGTTGGAATCCACATTAATGGATTCCTACTGAAAAATATTTTCAAGCACAGACTACCCTACCATCCGATTCCAGCAAGAAAACGCTCTGTGCCGTACTTCGATAAAAATCAGTGGTTGGTTTACGATTATAGAATGGCCTACACAGTCACCAGACCTAAATACTATAGAGCATTTATGGACAAAATTAAAAGGAAAGGTTGCGCAACACAATTGCTAGTCCGAAATTGAGCTGCGATAAAAATTTCAGATGGAATGAAGAAAATAGTCTCCCTCCACCTATAAGTCATTAGTTGACAGTATGCCAAAAAGGATTGCAGCTGTAAGCTAAGGATAGGCCTACTAAATATTAAAAATAAGCTTAAAAGAAACACTTTAAGCAACCTTGATCAGTTTTTTATTTATATTTTCACTATTTTTAGGATATAACACATTTATTGAGGTGCCCCATTATTATGGCCAAGCATGTATATATAAAAATAAAATTTAAATCGATAGTTTGAGAACCACAGGATAAGTGTCGCAAAATAAACAACGTATGTCGATGCCCTTAAATATTATATATTAAAAGTAACTAAAAAATTCGCATATATTTACACCAATTCTCCCAAAGAGCATAATGTTTTGCGAATTTCGCGAAAACCACGCGCAGTTCAAAAAGTGTTATTATATTAAATATTTATGTCATAAAAATATTAAATTAAGTATTCACTGATGATGAAGAAAAATAATATTTTTACGATTTACTGTAAAATTTTTTTCCATTTGTTCTCTGACTAGAGTAATAAAATTAAGGACAATAATAGAATTATTTAAATTTTTCCTTATTTGTTGAGTTCATTTTGAAGCAGAATTTATATTGATTTGATCTTTTAATGTTAAATTAGCATCATTTATAAGTTCTGCTCTATAAAGATAGTTTAGATAAGTGTGAAAAATAAGTAATTTTTTTATTATAACTCAACAACTCACATGAGGTAATACCTTAAATCTATACTCATCGTTAATGAGACTAGTCATGTAATCGTCCAACGGCGCCAGCAGAGCCTTATTGGCGACTATTAATTCGTTTAATCTTGCTCGCTCCGCATCGTTCAGCTCTCTACTCGAACTGTTGCTCTGCGGTAACGTAGTATACGTCTCAAACTCCAACTTTATCGCTTCGCACAATATATTCTTCATTGACTTTGGTTCCAATTGTATTCTAAAATAGTAACGAAATTTAAAAAACACGTTTTATTTCCATATATGCGTGCAAATACGCAAGAATCACCTCTCGACGTCTTGCAATACGTCTCTAGCTATGTCTGCTTTATGTTGATATCCATCAAAACTAGTAGATTGGCTATTATCGCAAATGGGTTGGTCCATATTACTGTCGGTGAGAGCGTTGAATAATTTCGATGCATCGTCGTTGGGCGGCGAGGTCGTCAACATGGATCTGATCATACTGTTGTGATCTTTGTCTTGATTCATCGACAGCAGATCGTTTATTGCGCTGTTTTGAATATAAGGTGCGCTATTTTCGCAGTTTGTTTTTTTATACGAGACGTCGACGGACGACGAACTTTCGACGTTGCTTTCCGCCGAGTTGTTTTTGATGACGCTCACTTGAGTCGTCTCCGCGGGCAGATCGAAGTAAGGACTCGGCGAAATGCTATCGACGAACGAATTGGTCGAGTCTTCGTTTTCTTCTCTCTTTATCAGCTTGGAACTGGAGACCTCGTCGTCGTTGGATCTGACCGTTCTCTTCTTGGCTCGGTTCTCCGCAATCTTGGCGCGCTTCAGCGCCTTGTCCTCTTCCGATAAGATGTATTCTTTCACCATGCCGATGTAGAAGCATTTGTCTAGCCGACATTTTTGACAAAAGCGCCTCGTTAATACTGTGACTTGACACTGTTCGTTGAACGGACATTTGAACTCTTTGCTGACGAGGGCGTTCCTCCGGAAGAAGGCCTTGCAGGACTCGCACGTGAGAGCGTTGAAGTTGAAGCCCAAAGCTTTGTCGCCGCACACTCCGCACAACTTCACGGGCAGTGCGCTTTTACCTGACTTCTTGACTGTGTTCGACTTGTCCTCAATATCCATATTTGCATAATCTAAGCGGGTTTTAAAGTCCAACGAGAAGCTGCAAGATAAATACAAATTATATGCAAATTACTTTTTTAGGTAGCAACGTTCTTGGAAAGGGACGGGTACCAAGTCCGAACCGTACAAAGAATCGAACAAGAAGATATTCGTCGATTTAATCAGATTAAAGATTAAAGTTGTTATCGAGTTTAGGGGTGTACGGCAAGGTGAGATAACAAGTACCCGTGTGCGTGTGGCGCAATGCGAGGCTCCGCGCGGACGATTCGCGTCGAAAACTCCAAGGCCGGTTCGGTTCGGTTTCGGAGCCAGACGCGGCCTGACAGCCGGAACCTGCCAAACGTCACGCCATATTTTTATTGACGCACTGTGGCCAATAGCGAATTGTCATAAATTGATTATAATCAGTCTTAACGCACGTTGTACTGTCCATGTCGAACGATTCATTTAATTCATATTACAGCATAAAAATCTAAATTTTTATTTCAATAATTACATTTTATGTATAGATATTGATATTAATTTAGTTAATAATCACTTTTTTGCATTTTGTGGGGTAATATCGAATATTAATTTACCACAATAATTTATTTATTAAAGTATTAATAGGGCAGGGCAGGGGCGCAAATTTAGTTTTGGCCCACGCATGCGCCTCTCAATACTCACCCTTCAAATTGCACCACTAGCAAAACGCAAGACTCACTAATTTAAAAAAAATAATATAGTTAATTAAAGACTCATTTTTACTGATTTTGATGATACAAAGTGGTCAATCACATAATAAATTTCATTTTTCAATACTAAGAAAAGTTAAATTATCAAAACTGTCGACTAAGAAGAGTTGAATTATTAAAACTGAAATATTTTTAATTAAGCGTAGAACGAGACCATGCTATGCCTTTTTGTCATTGTGTATGCACGCACATTAACACATTTCCTAGTCAGACTTATGCGGTTTATGCAAATAAAAGTTCTCCTATCGTTCAATTACACTTTCGTTTACTAAATTTGCCGATAGGATGTGTATGAAATACGCCTCCTATCGGTAAATTTAATAAACATCGATCGTTGGCATCATAAAAGGCATCGATCGTTGATTCGCCAGAATATTTATGGATCCGTATCTTATAGGCATTAAAAGCCATAATATCAGCAAGCTTCATAAATATTCTGAATGACGACATTTATAAACAACATGTAACTGGAATTTCAAATCGTTCAATAAAATACTACTGCAGCGGCTCAATCTGTGTCTAATTGCCACCCGTCGCCAAACTACTTTGCAAATTGTTCGCTCAGTAGTATGATGAAATTTAATCTTCCCGTAAATCGCGATACGCCGTTCGTACAGAATTATTATTTCTGTAGAACTATTTTAACTCCTAAAAATAGGAATTATATCATTTATATTAAACACAGCGAAGCTGGAGCAAGTTTTTTTTTTTTTTGATGTCGGAGCGAAGCAACTCAAAAAAGTGGCCGCTCCGACTGGTATATATTAAGTGATGTAAAACGAACAGAAACATCTAATCGCTTTATCTGCTGATGACATAACGATAGTGATTTATACTCTTATTAAAATCTCTAAAACAGTCTCAATAGTGTTTCTTTGTAGAAGGAAAAAAGCTTTCCTTGTCAACAAATTAGATAAAAATAATATCTCTAGTTTGGCAATACATAGAGATCTCACATTAAATTCTAAGCTGTCACTAACAATTGTAGATTCCAATCGTATAATTGGTACGTCACTAAGAGATAAGAAGATAAAGTGCCCCTCGGATACTTTAAAAGTATATATGAACAATCTTCAAGAACTTTGGAAGACTTGGAATTCTCTGTATTAATCTATTTTTACAAACGTTTATTTTTTAAAATTAAATTAAAGAAAAGATACAATTCATAAATATATTTTATTTATTAAAACATCTCTCACACCAAGTCCTTTTAATTTTTTTTAGTATTTTCTCTTCGTTTGTAGTATTCATCTTATAAATTAAATTGTCGACTATCATTTTCAGAGATTGCCACTGCATAAAACTCATATCAGCAGTAATTGCCTTTTTACTCGATTGTTCTCTATAATTTTCCTCTGATTGTATAAAATTCACTAAACTTTTCTTATCTTTTATATTATCGATACAATGTTTTGATTTTTTTACTTTTGATTTTTTAGTTTCCTTAGTATTTTCCAATTCAACGGTACTATGAAACGTATCGCGTGAAATACTTTCTCCTATATCATCAATAATAATAGAATTAGTTGTTGCGTACGTTATGAACTCTTTGTGATTATTGTTTAATTGTATGTTCAATTCTTCCACGATTGGCTCAACCGGATCAACATTGAGCAGTGTATAGATCTTTGAATTATTCCAGCATTGTCCTGCAGTTTGATCCAGCCATTCAACGTCTAGCCAATCATTCAAATTTGACGGAAAGTCATAATCTTTCGGGACAAATGGCACTCCGACTTCGTCCAATTTATTTCTGTACGGTAGCAGGAAATTGTACCATTTACACGAATTTTTTAATAAATGTCTAGTGATATACCAAATTCTAGATGTGACGGCATACGGCATTAAAGAATACCACCAAGCGTCGCCTCTTCTAATTCTCTCATAGTAAAATGTGCCACATTTTCTAGAGCATACCACGATTCGGCACATCAGCTTTGAAAACGTTTGCAATCTGGTAAGAACATAATCGAGCATTTGTCTCGATGGTACATATATGTAAACGTTCGATGTAATAACGTCTAGAAACGTTTGAAGGTCTTTTAAAATGGGAAAGTTGTTGTATTTCAAAAGGGCCACGTGTGCTCTTTTGAAGTATGAGTAGCCGATATCACACCTAAACTTCTTGCCTAATTTGTAATGCAGTCTGGTCATGACAGCGGCGTCTTTGTGAAGTATACTTTGTTTTTTAAGTAGATCTATTGCATCTTCGACGATTGTTTGTATGCACCTGAAATCTACAAAAAATATATTTAATTTTTAGGTTATAAAGCAATTCAATATTATTATCAATACTAATACACAAGGCTAATTAAAAACAAACGTATATTAATTAATTCACATTGATCTTAGAATATGAACTGTTAATCTAGAATTAATGTAGCAAATTTGTATTTCAATAGAAAATTATGTTATTATTCGCAATACAATATATATAGAATAAATATTCACCAGCGTCGCCATTTTGATTTTTATAAGTTATAATTGGCGGAGGCTTCAACGAACGCTCGTTCCACAAGTAATTATTCTCCATTATATGTAATTTTCGCAGATAAGACAAGTTAAAATATTTTTATAAAGCACATTGACAGTTGCCATTACAAACTTTGTTTAGTGTTGCCACCTAAAAAGAAAATTGGCCCAAATTACTTTATTATTTTGATAATATTATCAGAGTTGTTTAATTATATAATCTTATCTATTAAAAAATTAACAAAAATGTTCATAATAATTGCAAGATACGTCAACAATAGATAAAAATCTGTATCAAAATAATTTAATTTTATCTATATCAGTGATTCTCAATAATAAATAATTAATAATGTTACAAAAAAATAAAAATAAATTATTTATTTAAAGAAGAAGTGTAATACAACTTATAAATTAATTATTAGTATTTATAAATTAAATTAAATTCCAAATACGATTTAAATAAACGTAAAAAACAAGGGGCTGTCGTTTATTTGGTTTTATACTCTTATATCCTCGTTTTACTGTTATCAGTAAAATATCCTAAAATATTGTATTGTAAATATATTTAATACTAAGTACCTTAAAATAAGTAATACTTTAATAAATAGTTATTTTAATCTAATTTATGTGGGCGGAAAGATTTTAAAGGGGAAAATAGAGCTATTTTAGTGTAATAAATTGTAGTATGAGAACACAACTGAAATTACATTTAGAAAAAAGTTATTATTACTGTATACTGTTAGTTTTGACTTCAAGCTTACATATGCCAGTCAAAAATTATAACTGCCTTTAAATTAAAAAAAAATATGTTTTGACATTTTCTTTTAAGGAGAAGCTGGCATTTATTCTTGTTTCTTAATGGTGTCTTAATGGAGCTTCGAAGGACCAATGAAAACACGTTTATTCACACAATTGCTGCTTGATGACTTACAATAAAGTCCACAAACAGTCGCTACGCTACGATTGGCGGATGTCGACACTGTAAGCGATTCAGGGTCGCCTCGATGGTTGGCTTTGGTCATAACATTTATGTCAACCATGTTCCAAATAAATCAGAACAGATTCATTTTCTCGCGCTGTTTTTATCAATTTTACTAAAAAACAATTATTTAATTAACAAATATTATAAGTAAATTCACTAATTATTAGCAACTAGTTTTAACAAAATGACTGCAAATAATCATTTAGTTGGACAAAATATAATACTAAATAAAAAAATCTGATATACAGCTGACTAAGAAATACTGAATAGAAAATATTTTCATTCAAATCCTTTAAAAAATGCATCTGTGAAAAATATTTGTCGATATAAGCTAATTAATTAAATTCATTAAAAGGTAAAAAGAACAATTCAGAAAGCAAAGAATTCAGTCGCAGTAAGTTTAAAATGTGCTTAAAATTAATTATTTAATTCGTCCATAAAATATTCTTTCAGTGATCAGCTTATTACGTATAAGAATTGTTTCAATTTATTGGTAACTTGTATTGTAGTTATAAATTACTAAAATTGTGTTGTGTAACGATGGCGTACGAACTATACTCTAATTAAGTGTAAGTACAAGTAAATTATATTTTCACTGGTAAAAATAGATATCTACTGGTGAAACTATTTAAAAAAATATTTTTGGAATAGATTTGAGACTGTATTTTTTTAGATTTTCTGTGATAAATAACCTGAGAATTTCTGGTTTAGAATTAGGGACGACATTTTAACTTTTTCCAGGAGGAGGGGGGGGGAGTTTGCCAGTCAGTGATATTTTTTTTATTATTATTTCGATTTCATTGATTTTTTTTTCATTTTTATTCTTTCTTCAAATGCAATTTGGTTTGAATACCTTTTTACCAATACTTTTTTGGCGACGGAATGGTGACGGGTGGCAATTAGACACAGATTGAGCGGCTGCAGTAGTATTTTATTGAGAAATAAAGATGTTTACATGGTTATTTATACAATTACGGGTACACGCGGACGCGCCGAGGGTTGTCAGTAGGGAGAAAACTCGTCACGCCAGTGCTACCAGAGTGCCGTCGAGTTTTGGTCGTAATGAAAATCTATATTTAAGTATAAATAGGTCCCAACATTCATATCAAAAGTTCGTATTAATATCGGTATGGACAGCATATATGTATATATTTTTTAAACACAGTGTAATATCCAAGCGTAGACAAACTATGGAGCAATATGCTTAAACTATAATTAATTTTAGAACTTTCGTCGGGTTAGCTTTGGGTTTGAACAGCAAATGGACGTTTCGCAACTGTCAAATTGGATTTTATTTGCATTTTTGTGCAGCATACCAGTTAAATTATATTTTCGCTAATATAAATATATATCTATTGGTAAAAATGTATGACGTCCCTGTGATTAAATCAAAAATAATTTAATTGATGAAATAAAATATTTTTTTATTACTGTACAGTGTATCTATACTTTTTGAAAATGAAATAAGTGAATATTATATTCGAAAAATATAATATATAATTAAACAACAAAAACATTTACACTTTACTGCAATTGTCGATTCGATTACTGTAAGTAATCTGATAATTATCGATTTCAATTTATATGTGCATGCGCTTTTGAAGTTGAGTTAGTCGTGCGCCATGCGTATTATTTTATTGTCGTCATTTATGAATTGAACTCTGACCCGCTTCGAGATAGCATGGTCGGAAATAAACGGAGTTTGTTTCAAATATCGATCGGCCGCGCTGCAGTTTGCGCATGGGCAGTTTGAAATCTGAATGTAGATTGTAGGCGGACGTATCATCGGACATGATGGGGATTTGATCCGGCTTTAAAAAATGGGGAATCTACAAGGAGGCGAGGCTAAGTTGAAGAAGAGCAAGAACAAGAACCAGAGCAAGAAGAAGGGTAAAGATCAGAGTTTCGTTTCGGCTGCGGTGGAAGCTGTGGAGAGCGTCGAAGCGGCGTGCGATGAGACTCGAAGTGCGAACCCGTCTGGTCCGGTGGTCGAACTCGAAGTTAGCGGAAGCAAAAGAGAAGAAGCGAAGGAGGGGATAGCGGTCGTCGAACCGGAACCGTGCTCGCAGAACCAAAACCAAAACAAAGCGAGAAAGAAGTCGCCGGGTGCCGAGGACTCCAGCTCGGAATCGGCCGCTTTTACGGACCCCTTGACTCCCGGAGGTTTCGCAGCAGAGTTGAACGTGTGTTATTATTCGGAGGAGAGCGTGACCGCCACGCCCGATGAGAAGGACAGCCGCAGAGAGTCGAGAGAAGCCACCATCAGCCTGGAGCAGATAGAGAGGTTCGAACGGCTCATAATGCCCGACGCGTGTACGGAGAGCGCTCGCTCCGTCGACTCGGGTTTGGGCTCCAGGTTGCCTACGCAGACTTTCGCCAGGGAAGAGCCCAAAGTGTCTGCAGACGCGGACGACAGCGGCATAGGAATGGGAACGGAGGCGGTGGACTTCAAGTTAAAGGAGCCGACTTTCACGCTCTCTAAGCATAGAAAAGTCGAGATTCTTCCTACCAAACCCAGCGAAATTGCACAAGGTTAGTAGAATACATATGTTTTATCGCTATCTATGTATGATCTATGACAGTTTATTGTCGGCGAATCAGTGAGAACGCATCGTATAACGGCAGTAACAAACCACGTGATTTGTGTTTGGTCGATTAAATTCATTTGTAATGTAATTGATTTTTAATTTAAATAATTTGAATATAATTCATATTACGTTCATCTGTCAAAATATAGCTCATCATATAAACCGTTATAGATGAATGTGGTTCAAGTCCAATTTTTAATGAAAAAATTAGTTAATCATAGATTCATAATCAAGATAATTCTTTTTTAAAACAGATTATTTGTATTCTGGATAATTTTTATGAGGAAAATATTTTATAGAGGGTTTAATGAGATATCAATGGAAGATAATGTACATTTTGAAGTTTAAGTTTATTATCGATATTGGAAAGAGTAAAGAAATTGAGAATAATTTAAATTAACAATATATAAAATAATTGTTCCATAAAACGAATTGTTTGTGCATTACAGTTATAAAATTAGGTCAGAACAACGATCACTGCAACGAATCTTTTTTACCTTACGTTAATGCACAAACAATTCGTTATATGGAGCAAACTATTTATTTAAATGCATTTATCTCGCAAAATAATTATCTGCTTAATAGCACCCAAAAAATTTGATAAAATTTATTGAGGACAATTTAAATAAGCAATATATAAAATAATTGTTCCATAAAACAAATTGTTTGTGCATTACTGTTGGACAGATTAGGTCAGAATAGTGATATGTTCACATTATGAATAACTCTCTGCAATGAATCCTTTTCCGGAGATTTACATTACATTAATGTACAAAAAAATTGTTTTTTGGAATAAAAAATATATATTTAAATGCATATATTTCTCAAAATAATTACCTATTAAATAGTACAAAAAATAAATAAATTTAAATATGCAATATATAAAATAATTGTTTCATAAAACGAATTGTTTGTGCATTACTGTTGGATAGGTTGAATATGAATTCTTTCTTTTTCGAAGAAAAACATTAATGCACAAACAATTCGTTATATGGAACAAAGTATTTATATAAATGCACATATCTGTTACAAAAAATGATTCATTAATTGAACACAATTTAAATAAGCAACCTGTTATATCGCACCCAAAATAATTTATCATTGTTTTTTAAAGCCCCAGGTATGATATTGCTTATAATAATACATTTTTGATCTCTTTACTTTTTTCAAAGCTACGATTTTTTTATATGCGATTTTTATAAAATTTTAAACTTTTCATACCTTTTTACTTTTTTAAGTTACGATTTTTTAATAGCCGCTATTTTGAAACAAAAAAGCGGATTAGGTTTAATAACAAACTTATCTGAAATATTTATAAAAAGTTATTTTTAGAATAAGTTTCATGTTGGATATGATAAAATACGGTAGTTGTCGTGTTTTCAAATCTCGTTATATCCCACATAAATGGCAAAAATGTAATAAAAAATATTTAATTTTTTTTCACATTTTTTTCTCTAACTTTCATTTAATAAAGTTTTAATTTTTTAATTTTGTGAATATGGCGGATCAGGCTGGCTAGCAAACATAGCTGAGATTTTTATTACAGCTATTTTGGAACTAGTTGCATCTTGATATTTATAAAATCACTGCAGTTATTGTGTCCTCAAATTTTGTTATGCAGAAAATATTTAAAAGATTTTTTTAATGAATTTGTGATTTCTCTTCATTTTGTGGATAGTCGCCATTTTGAAAGTAGATGGCGGATCAGGCTGGCTAACAAACATAGCCAAGATTTTTACAAACATTATTTAGAACAAATTGCATGTTGATATTTATAAAATTATTGCAGTTATTGTGTTTTTAAATTTCGTTATATTCCACATACATAAATAGCAAAAAATGTAAAAAAAATATAAGATTTCTTGAGTTGAGATTTATATACATTTTGCGGATAGTCGCCATTTTGTAACAATATGGCGGATCAGGCTGGCTACAAAACATAGCCGAGATACTTACAAAAGTTTCAAGACGATATGATTAATACTAGCAGTTTTTGTGTCCTCAAATTTGGTTATATCCCTCATAAATGGCTAAAAATGAAGATGTACAAATATTTAATACTAGAAATAGCGTTTGGGTATAAGAAAATTAATTCAGGTTATTTTGATTTGGATATTCTATGACTAGATATAACACAAATCACATTTTAACGAATCAATATATTTCTGTTTGTTATATTAAATTATTATTATCGGAAATCAAATTAAATATAAATGTTATTAGTACTTACAATGACTCATTTTGTAAATTTAATGTTAAGCATGTGTCCTTTTTTATAACTTATTCTGTACATACCTACATAAAAAAGTTTCAATGGCCTTGCTTATAGACAGTTGTCTAATTACGTAACTCCAACGGAATTCACAAACGATTACGTCAATTTTTATTTATTGTTCGTTAGATTTAGTTTACAAAAAGTATGGATTTAATATTAAAAGTTATGGATACCTTGAGATTCCATTGCAGTTAAAAAAATCATTTTACGACTCTTTCCTCTGTTTTACGCGAGTTTAATGCTAACTAACCGACATTTACGAAACATTTTATGTTCTATTTGTTAAAAATAGGACAATTAACAATTAGATCTGTTTTGCTAATTGATAACGCAACTACGTACAATACGTTACACCGGAACGAATGTGTTTATATTATAATAATTAAGAAAGTGTATACAAACAAACCCTGAAACGACTATTCACATATAGCTGATTATTTATAGGTAATGACTCAAGAGACCACAGAAGACATTCTTCCATGAGCGACTCGCCGATTGGAGCAGATTCCAATGTCCTGAGGAAAGTAGCTTCATTGACCCTGGACAGAGCCAC
The DNA here is from genome assembly GCF_051122295.1 of Plectrocnemia conspersa. Taxonomy (NCBI): domain Eukaryota; kingdom Metazoa; phylum Arthropoda; class Insecta; order Trichoptera; family Polycentropodidae; genus Plectrocnemia; species Plectrocnemia conspersa. Next base: position 28,880,347 of record NW_028277177.1, on the reverse strand, counting down.
TTTAGAGTCCAAAGTTTTCAAGCCGAAGTTCGTCCCCGAGAAGTTGGACTTCCAAATATACGAAAAGTTTGAAGGTAATGTTTTTTAATTATTTTTATCTGATTGTGAATTTCGGTGCCTAGACTTTATCATATTATGCAAATAGTTACTATCCCAGATAAGTTTGTAGATAAAGTAATAATCCTGGGCACGCTAAATTTTGTATTTTGAACTTGTTTAAATAGTCGTATCTGCTTTGGACGCGTGGACAGGATTAATTTCGCATGAATTTGTGTGTATTGTTATCACTTATCAGAAAAAAACACGTTAAACGTTATTTTTATGACGAAATTTTATGTGTGTGATTACTATGAGTAAGATTACTAAAAACATTGATCCATAAAGAAATATTTTTAATAAAAAAAATGATATATTATTTATATGCTCTATATAAAATTCTCAAAGTTGCATAGTTATTCTTAAGGACCCTGTATAAAATGTCGTTCTACTTCCCCTTCGCTGCCATGCTATGAATTTACTTTATATTTAATCATTTAATTTAAATGCCACCCGTTTAAGATTTTGCTCAGTTGCATACTAGGACCATGAAAAAACATGATATCAGCATTTCCATAATTTAACTTTTTTTTTAATAATTTGTTAATATATTTATTTAACTATGATTTTTTATTTATATTTATTACTTGTATAAACCAATTTCATTCTAAAGGTAATGTGAAAAAATGTATGTATTCAGAATTTATTTTCTACTATTGAACATTTATATACACAGTTATTTTAAACATCAACAACAATTCATAATTACTGGTATTGCGGCCAAAAGGGTGTGACTTTGCAATCAAAATAGACGCCGGAAAAGCTGGTAAAACTTTATTTTTATTATGTACAAGTTGGTATTGTTGTTGTGATTTCCTCTGGACGATCCGCCGAAGTCTCTCTCGGTTCGCTTTGTGACAAAGTGTCGCATCTTTTATACTCTTGATTCGAGACAGCTCTGACGAATCACATATGTGGATGTTGGTGGGTCAATTGCATCGCGTGATTATTGGCCCAACGAAATATGTTAGTATACTGCAAGGTGAAACTTTGTGTTAGCTTGGATGGTCCGTAAAATCTTCCAATTATTACGCAATTCTTTAACGTTGGGTCTTCTCTTGTATTGTTAGGTATTTTGTTTGGCGATTTAGTTATTTCCTTTTAATAATATTTAAATTGGTCGTTTAAATGAGTTAAAGGTTTAGGTTGTTGGACTCACTGTTGGTAATAATATAATTTTTGCTTAATTAGAATAACTTTTTTATGGTTTAACACTTTGGTTGCCGAAATTGAATTTGGCAAAAATTGCCAGAACCAACGTCATCATTTAAGAATCAGAGGTAAATAACATTTTTTCCGAATATATATTTTCTTTATAAGATATTACATCGATATTAGGATTCTAACCCAAAAAATACTAAACTAGTAACTCTGAGGTTGCGGGTTCGAGCCCCGGCAGCGGCACTCGAATTTTTATTTATAAAAATGCGCTATTATTAAAAAACTGGCCCCAGCTGCAGTCACATCTATTGGTTATAAATTATGTTACACATAATAATTTATAATTATTAATATAGATGTCACCAATTCTTAGACTTTCAATCTGGTGGTTAATACTTACTTGTAGGTATTCATTATATCTGATTGCCTTACTCAGTTGGTACAGATTTACCCCATTGTAACGCATTGGGCGTACGCCTGTTAGGTTACAACGAAAGTTTTAGTTAAAAATAAAATAAGTAATATCATGTAAGGAAATGGTTTGTCAATTTACTACCAAGTTGAAGACATTCTCGAAATACATTTGCAATAAGGATGACTGGAGTTTCAGATTCTTCCGATTTATTTTCGTTTTCTGGTTCTTCGACGATATCTATAGTTATACCAATAATATGACTGTCATTCACGACATTAACACAGTAAATGCATCAAAACATTCCCCAGAAATTTCGTGTGCTAAATATATTATTTCAGCTGATAATGTAGATGTTTGAGTGGTTTCATTGACTGCAACGCATTCAAAGAGTTTAAAGTTTGTGGTCTTCTAAACAGTCCAAAATATTTTTTTTCCAAATGCCAGTTACTATTAATGACTTATTTCCTAGTTTATCCACTATAGATCGATAAGTGCTCTTAATGTAATATTTTTTGAAAGTAGAAATTATGCCTTGATCCATGATCAATGGTTGGATGATGCTTGTTGTGTTGGGTGGAAAAAACAGTACCTGTACATTAGGATGTTCTAAATATGGATGACATGATGCATTGTCAACAATCAATAGAATTTTAAAATCGAGAGCTTTCTGCTTCATATATATTTCCACGTCCGGTATAAAACAATTAGTGTACCATTCATTAAATACAGCAGTTGTTACCCAGACATTTCTATTAGCCATCTAATGTACAGACAGATTCTTAAAATCTTTGCCTTTTAAAGCACGTGGTCTTAGAGATCGATTTTTTAGGAATTGATAATTTATTAGGACGCGTTAAGCACTTGATTGGGGCTGTATCTACCGTCTTCTTCTTCTTCGTCTGCTGATGTAGTCTCTTCAAATTGTGAAAGGAACTCGGAAACACGGTCAGTCATCCATTGCTAGCTAAAAATTCTTTATTTGTAGATGGCTCCGATTGCCATATTTGTTCATAAAACTTAAGAGCCTTTTCCTTGATTAAATAACTACATATAGGTATTTTTTTTAGTTAGATCTTCAATCCAAATTACGAGCGCTTGTTCCGTTTTTTTCTAATAAATCATCTTTTGAGTATGGTGATAATTTGGAACTTAGTTTTGTAATATATCTATATAAACCGTATAAAATAGTACGCATAAAAAGAGACCCAAGTATAATATTAAATCGGTAAAGGACTTGTGAAGGAATCAATAATGTTCATCGAGGCTTACATAATTGAGAGGCTAGTTGAAAAAACTCCTCTTTCCAAAACAAGCTAAACATAATATGATTTTATTTTTGATTTTCAAGAGCATATGCTTTAGAGAGGCACGCTTTTTTAATGTATAAATCGTGGCAATCCAGTTATTTTGAAATTTCTCACGGGTCCATACGGACCGTGCAGGTCATCGAAGGGTTAATCGGCAGTTTGCGACAATCGAAAGTGTGCACGTTCTTGGCATACACACTCAAGCCACTGTGTGTATTCGCTGATAAGACACCGTTCGACCTGTCGAGATAAATTAGGCTGTGTAGATCAGTGTGGTTTCGTGGCAAACCGCGCCTGGTTCTGCTCATTCTTCGCTCTTCTACCTACAGCCGTTGCCCGAATGTCACATGGCTGTTTCGTGTGGGCACTTCTGCGCCTTTCGAACGTCGCGAGAGATCCGACTCAGTTCTCTCGGGGACCTGTCGTCGGACTGAGCGACTGGCGTAGATCTGGCGTGTCTAGATGCCACTATCCAAGCTGGAGTTGAAGCTACGCCTGGAGATGTCCATCAGTGAGATTGTCTACTACGGACGCAGCTGCAGCATCGTTCTGCAGTGCGATTTGAGATCTGGAGTTGTGAGGATTGTGGTGCACGAGATGAGTCCTCTCAGGCTATCTGGAAACTTTGGCTTTTGGATGTTCAAGAATTTCATCGCGGTGAATAAAGTGCGGGCGATGGTTAAGGTGAATTGTGAAGAAGACTATGCGTCGAAGTGCTTGTGCTATCGAATTTTGGTGCATCACTGGTGGACGAAGTTTTGTAAGTAGTTTTAGAATAGTTTCAGTGAACTTTATTTATCGATATGGAAAGATCCAACGTCACTACATTAATCACATCATTAGTTTTTTTTTTGACAAACAATTATTTTTAATATATGTATGAAGCTGACGCCATCAAATGAGATACTCAGTTTTTTAAAGAATATTAGTCAGTAACTTGTAATATTTAATTGATCGGTTAGTAATGCATGGTCAGCAACTATTTGACAAACGGTCAGTAAAGCATCGATTGTGATATCATTATATTACAATTAAAATACAATTGAAATAACTTTTGTCTTCACATATATTATTTTAGATTTTTAGTCTAGCAACGAATACTATTGTTCTCTGTTAAAATATTGTACCAACATATTTTTTCATATAATAAGTACTGACTGTTTAATTAAATTATTGACGGTTTTTTATAAAAGATAATAATTTATATAATATTATTATTTTATTAATTATTATAAATACGGTTTTTAAATCACAATCTCATAATCTCCAAATCGTTTCCGAAGATCGGTTTGAACTCTTTGATTTATGATTTAAGTCAAGTCAAGTTTTAATTTGTGGAAATTTCTGACCAGATAAGTATCCGGTGGAAGTGTTTCAAGTACGTTGTGCTCGCGCGCTTATATACTTTTTTACAGTTTAGGGGAGGCGCTTCGCTATTCTTACTCTTGACCGTCTGGCCAATGTGTAGCTTCAGGGTAGAAATTTACTTATTTGTTATTGTCTACTAAATAGCTAGTTAGACAATGATGTAACGTCCAGATGATACCTGCTGACTCATTCCAATCCATCAAATTCGCATTGGCACTGAACTGTAGGGACATCATTTTAGACTTTTCTAGGGGGGTGGACAAAAGCTGGCCAGTCAGTAGTCGTTTTTTAAATATTTATATTTCATCAATATTCACTGTATTTCATTAAATGTCATACATTTTCTAGCTAAATTCAAGGGAGTCCCCGTTTAGAATCCACGTCAAAAGCAATAAAATCAGCAGTGGAAACGCTCGGTTATCTAGCGTTCATATTACGACTTTTTATAACAATATTACGACTATAAATATAAATGAGAAATAAATAAAGCATGTCTAAACCGAATTTTGACCAATAGGAAAGCGCAAAAAACAATTATCTAATATTAAATCAATAAAATCTTGCCGTCGCCGTTACAGTGGGAACGCTCGGTTATTTAGCTTTCATATTTAGATTTTTTACAGTAATTTTATAAAAAAACTTCGAATGAAATACATCTAAACCGAATTTTAATCAATAGGAGAGCGCTGATAAATAAAATTCGGTTTGAATACACTTTTACCAGTACTCTCGTATCATAAGTCCGTAGTAATATCGGTAAAGATAGCTATCATATTTTTAAAAAGTTTTTTATGACGTCTTTTTCTGTCTGAACATTTTTCTACGTCTGATAAATTTTAAATGACGTATTTGCCAAACTGTCACTTATCTTATAAAAATGCATTTGCCTAACGGTCATAATTTAAACAGCTGGAGATTTGGCAACACTGTCACTGGGCATTTGTAATTCTAAAACCTGTCTTTTGTGGTTTTAATCCGCCCAAATAGGCGATCGGCACGTGCCCTTGTACAATTTCGGCGTGACTTGTTCTTAGCAAGTCGCAAATGACCTAAGAAATTAGTTTTATTGTAATTTAATCAGGTAATTGTAACAAATTAATTCCCACGTTCAAAAGGTGGACCTTACAACCAAAGTAAAAAAAACTAATATCAAAAATTCTTTAAATACAGCCCTAAACTGATCATTATGAATTTCATTGTCAGTGGTTGAAAAAATACTGGCTGTTTATATCATTTATAATTATTAACTGACCAAATATTAGTACGAATACTGACGGATTTTATTTAAAAGTAAATAGCAATCAATGTCAGGTTATAATTATGAATGGTAAAACTGAACATATACCAGCTTTACATTTTCTTGGAGTGCTTTAGGGTCAATTTATTTGGCTCGTATTTTTCGGGTCAGAATTTCAATATAGTTGTAGTCAAAATTTATATTACATGGGTCAGAATTTATATTAAAAGGTCAGAATATATGCAGACAGAATAAATATTAGATGGTCAGAATTTATATTTTATGGTCGGAATTTATATTTAAAGGTTAGAAATTATATTAAAAAGAAACAAATATTTTGACAGTTGGTCAGAATCATTTTTTTCAGTTGGCAGTAGTGTTATCGTTATTGTTATTGTTATGTTATTGCAACCATTATTATTACAACTGTCATTCACATATCGGCAAAGTGGATTTATTAAAAAAAAATATATTTACCATTTTTGTTTTTTTATTTTGGACGACCACAGGTGTCGCTATAGGCATTTTTTTGGCTTACAGTTATCTGGTTAGTATTTAAATCAACTTCTGGGTAGTATTCGTTGCAGTTTCGTTGAGAGTTATTCATGGAGTGTTCACTGTTCTGACCAACGCTCGTTCTCGCTACCGCTCGCTTACTCCTTGCCTATCTAACAGCTTAGGTGCGAGTGAGTTATTTTATAAGATAAGACGGAATAGTGTAGTACGTAACGTCTCAGATTAGTAACTTTGAGGTTCCGGGTTCAATCCCCAGCAGCGGCATTCAAATTTTTAATTATAAAAAATGCGCTATTATTAAAAAAACTGACCCAGCTGCAGTGACATCTATTGGTTATAAATTATATTACACATATTAATTAATAATTATTAATATAGATGTCACCAATTTCAAGAATTTGTCTGGTGGTTAATACTTGTAGGTATTCATTATATCTGATTGATTCAAGTTGATACATATTTACCCCGTAGTAACATATTTGGCTCACACCTGTATAGTTACAACGGAAGATTAAATATAAAAAATAAATAATTTATTGCTCATTTATATTTACAAATATTATAATATTTTTTTAATTCACATGATCATTCTATTTCTGAAAATCCTATATTTTTATTCTGATCATTTGATATTTAATCTGACCCTGATTAATAAAAACCATACTGTAAATATCATTTAAATTAATGATCTAAATGCGGTTGGTTGCTAAAAAAGTTTTTGTATCACAAAGATCCAAAAACAACATCTTATATTATATTTATAATATTATAAGCCTCTTTATAAATATGGTTATGGTTACTGATTTAGAATATATACACTGTATTTATTCGGAATATATATATTTTCACTAAAGTTACACTGACTGAATAAATAATCATAATTTATTAAGAAAAGTGTAAAAATATTATTGAATTTTGAAATGTGTTTTAAAGATCTATTGATTTATAATTATATCAAAGAAGGTTCGCAATTGACTTACATTAATAAATAATAAGCACACACTGATTTAAGGACTGTAATTTTAAAGTGTCTTTTCTAAAGCGCCATATAAGGACACATCCGTGTTCTATAGGTATCGTTCTCTCTCTCTCTCTAGAATTTATTAGAATGCCCGAGATTTATGGACGTGTTTTGATTTATTGTTTTAGAGTAACAGTCTGGTTCTAAGCACATTGGCGGCAAGTGGGCGTTGAGAATATATGTGTACATGACAACAACGGTGCTGCTTGCAAAACTTGCTCTCCACCACTTACTTACCCACTTCATGCACTATTGTTATTTGCAGGTCAGATGTTGGTAAACTGGTTCGTGTCCGCCTTCGCGGACGACCATTATCTGAAGATGTTGCTGACTGGGCAGGATCTCAGGATTTTGGCCACCCAGTACTGCACACATCTGTTGGCGGCTGGGGTGCTTCGTCAGATTACAGACAAAGATGCTCCTAATGAGTCTATATTCAGGGTATTAGATCTATTATTTATTTTAATTATTTTTATACATTTAATCATGCTTGATTATTATTTTTTCAGCCGGATCTGATGTACTATTGGGCTCATACAGAAGCACCAGCCGCCATGCCGGCTACTCCCGGACGGATCCAAACGGCAGCTTGGCCTCCGGCTCAAGAAAACGTCATTAACGTAAAAACTCCAGATCAATCCACTCCTAGTGCACGAAGAAAGAAGTTAAGCTTAGACAATAAACTAGAATCGCCGAAGGGCGAAAATGAAATATTTAATATGAAAATGCAGTTTAATGATTGTGAATCGATCAACTATTTGAACTGTAGTGAATCTAATGTTAACAATCAACGCATAAAAGAGCTAGAAAATCAAATAACCAATCTCTCGAGGGAGTTGGATAGGTATAAAACGTTAGTCGAGATTCAAAGCTTAACACAGAACGCTCTAAGAGATTTCGGTTCACCCGAAGCCGAAAGAAAGTTAAACGTGGATGTTGTAAGATCACCGATCGAATTGGAGAATCGCTTCGGAAAGATTGAGAGAGCAGAGCCGTTTTTCAATAACGATTTGACTGCGGATAGTGAGACGAAAATGGCGAAATCGTACGATTCTTGCACGTCAAAAGAAGATGATAAGTCAAAGGATGACGTATTTCTTGAGTGCTGTACAAAATCAGAAAATTCTTTCACCGTCATGGACAAGATTGCCGATTCAGAGAATTTAAGCGATTCTCCCATTTCGTGTATGAGTCCTCCTCTGCCGGAAATGGATATGAATACGAACAACATGCGTTCTCTGTCGCCGATGTCAGACGCTGACTTCCCACCTCCGCCGTCTATTCCCGATCTTATGTCATTATCGTCCAGTGAGTCCAACGGATTAGAGAAGAAGACTGAATTATTAATGCATAGACCTTCGATTACAAAAAGCTTTCCGTCGTCGATGTTGCCCGACATTGAAGAAGCTCCGACGTCGCTAACGCCGCCGCCACCTTCGCCGCTCACCAAAGACAATAACGTATCCGAAAATGACGACTCAAATGCAGAGAACAAAACAACAGACGATTCTGTAACGCTTCCACCACCGCCCACAACCGAGCTTGACAATTTAGAGAATAGTACGACTGAAACGGACGTTAAAACTGTGTCACCGATCGTAGAGAAATTTAATATACCAATTCCACCACCTCCTCCTGCACCTTGCATACCACCACCGCCGCCTATGGATCCTGAATATTTTACACAATCGCCCGAGTCATTCATACCACCGCCACCACCTCCGCCTGGGCCTGGAATACCACCGCCACCTCCATTTGAACCTGGTATTCCACCTCCGCCGCCACCTCCTCCAGGGCCTGGTATTCCACCACCACCGCCACCTCCGCCAGGATCGGGAATACCACCACCGCCTCCTCCGCCTGGATCTGGAATACCACCACCGCCGCCTCCGCCTGGACCTGGAATTCCGCCTCCTCCGCCTGGACAGGGAATACCACCGCCTCCACCGGGACCAGGAATACCGCCACCTCCACCAGGATCAGGAATACCGCCACCACCGTTGGGACCTGGAGTTCCACCGCCTCCTCCGGGCTCTGGATCAGCTCCAGTGCCGTTTCCAGCACCGCCAGTTGGAGGATGGCAACCTCATAGAGCAAGTGAGAACATTGACTATATTATAATCACAATGCATTATTTTCCCACAAATGATAAAAAGGCTTATTTAGATCAATAATCATACTAATAAAGCCCATTTTTTTGTATATGAAAATTTTATAATCTATACTTATGGGACATTAACAATTTGTTTGTCCATTTAATGCCAGGTGGGTTAGTCGCCCATCAGCGAATCACTTCACAACTGAAGATATCATTTTAGCCTTTGCTTTATTAGATTTCCTTCCTCTTCAGGCGTTTCCTGTATTGGACTTTTTTTAAATTCTTCGCAAGCTGATTAGAATGGTTCGTCTGTAAAAAGATGTAACTTTTTCTTTATTGTTTTTTGCCCATTTTCCATTTTCTGGTTTTATTTTGGGTATATGCAATTGCGGCTGTTTTATTTATTTTGTTGCTTTCCAAATAGAGTAGTTTGTGACTTCGTTCGCGGTTAAGTTTTTAAAATAATCCTGTAATGCTTGATTTTTATGACTTTTTTTTTAATACATATAAGATATTCTCTATAAGCTGTATAAGCTCATTATTAGAGAAGTTTCAATACCAGATATGTACGACCTAGCTTGATTTTAATTAATCACCACGATATTCATCCGTGAGATTAGGAAATCTAGGTAAACCTAATCTGTGATCGGAATTATAATTATAATTATAATGATCGGAATTATAATTATATAATAATCACTAATTCTGATCTCCCAGACACGAGTTAAGAAATGACCAGTGTTAGAAGATTTAGCGTTGAGTCCATCCTTTCCATTAGCTTTGTCATTATGTCTTCAAGTTTATTCATCATCAGTTAGTCTTTTGGTGTGTTAACGTTTTGACCGTGTCAGAATAATTAACTCTGGGTTGGGTTTTGGATGAGTTTTTGCCGGATGTTGCTTTAGGTATTATTTTCTCTCTCATAGGAGGAAAGTTTCTCGCTTTTATTTCTTGGTAGATTACACAGCCTTTGTAGTTTGACTTTGCCTAAGACACAAAGGGCAGTGCTTACTCTATCCTTTTTTCACAATTTTGTGTGAAGTGATTACCTGCACATTTGACGCAGCGTGAGTTGCGATTGCAAAAGCTTTTGGTGTGGCCGTACCTTTGGCAGCGCATGCACTGAGGTATTTCTATTCGTTTACGCAGCGGTTCGATTTTTATTACAATGTTGAGCATACTTACGATTTTATATACATATGTCTTTGTTAGTTTTTTGTTTGAGCGTTTCACGTGTCAGTAATGGTTTCACTTTGTGGCCATGTTCTTTAAGTGCCTCTTCAATGTCTTTCGTTTCTGTTGAGTAGTATATTCTTTGAATTACAGCTTTAAATGTTCTATCAGATTTGTTTTGATATGAGTGAAATTTGCTATTTTTTTCTTTCAACTCTTTCACATTCGATAGATACGTATTCTTATTTCGTAACTGAAACCTTACTTGAGAGTTTTCGATTATCTTTGTTTAATAATTATTTCCGGCTCGAGCTTCTAGTACTTCAAAAAGTGATTTCATATTATAAACTACATATACAATAATTTGGGGTGTGTTGGCTTCCATTGTTTTTTACCTTCTTCTCCGGCCAGGGATTCATATATATACGATGTGTGGCCTAGTCAATAGTTCGTGATAGTTTTTTTTCTTTTGCTTTTTTCCTTTGCTCGTTTGCAGGACTGGCTCGCTTAGCCACTCTTGATTATAAGACCTAGCACCGGATCCCAAGGTGCTAGGTCTTCACTATCAATTTTACTGTCCGACATTTTAAAACTTTATAAAATTAATTATTTGGTATTATTTATCCATGCACTAATATTATTGTCACCATTACACACGTCATAGTTTGGAAAGATGTGTTTGGTGTGGGCCAGGCGCACGCGGGCGATGCTCGATTACACTTTTACTACGATTACACTTTTACTACGCACTCGTGATTATGTTTTTAGATTTTATGAGCGATACCATTGTGGTCGTTTCTAGATGATGGCAAAATAAATGCGTATTGTTTTCTAGGCGGGTGTTGAATATCATAAATAAATTATATAAGTAGTTTTAATTATGTTAAGTAATGCTAATGGTTTTCTCGTGGTTTACTCTTGTGCGTTCTGTTTGCTTCTGTTAGCAGTTACCAGAACGAAGCTGTCGTTTTCATGATTCATGATTAGCAGTTACTTAATAAATCGGTTATTATAAAATTTATGCAGCAATTCAAATATAATCAATGCAATCAATATTTTATATTTGTTTCTTGAGATCCTCAACCGTATATTTCATGGATTTTATATGTATTTGACAGTTTTTACATTATTTTATAAACGAATACGATGTTAGTACAGATATATTGATCACTAATACAATTTATTTATTTTATTAGCAATGAGAAAAGATCCAGTGAATCCTACAGTACCCATGAAACCCTTATATTGGACTAGAATTTTGGCACCGAGTGCGCCAAATCTTGTAGCACCTGTGGTAGACGATGTTGTCTCTAAACCTCTATGGCTTGTGAGTTTTTAAAATTAAAATATATACAGACTTTCTTATAACCATATATGTATTCTGTTTTGCTTGTAGGAAATTGAAGAAACAAACTTGGAGAATATAAGCGAGTTTGCAGATTTGTTTTCGAGGCAAGTCATCACTAGAAAACCGACCAAAAAGAAAGTCAACGAAAAGGTCTCTAAAGTGCAGGCCGCAAAAATTTTAGATGGGAAGCGGTTCCAGAATGTAGGAATCTTAGCACAGAGTTTACATGTGGATTTTACCGAAATTGAACATGCCGTTTATACTTTTGATATAACTGTAGTGAATTTGGAGTCGTTACAACAGATATACGAAGTTGTAAGTATTTGTAGGTTATTTAGAGATGTGAAGATCTGTAATTGTTTATGTTTATTGTAGAGAGCAACTGACGAAGAACTTCAACAGATAAAGGCGCATTTGAAGAACTTTCCTGAGATCCCGTTGGATAAACCCGAGCAGTTTCTATTGGATCTGTCTGAAATACAGAACTTTGCAGAACGAATCTCATGCTTTACATTCCAGGCCGAATTTGATGATTGCATTAATGCTTTATCTAGTAAATTGGATAATATTAAGAGAACTTGCGATGTTGGTTATTCATATTTTGATTAAAATTATTATGAAAGGTTTTGTTTAGTGATATTTTTATATAAAATTTTAGTTTCTTATCACGAGCAAAGGTTTGAAGAAGCTATTTGCTATTATTTTGACGCTAGGTAATTATATGAATGGAGGAAATATGCAAAGAGGACAAGCAGACGGATTCGGATTGGAAATTTTGTCGAAACTGCGAGACGTTAAGGTAAATCCTATGGTAAAAATAAATTCTAAAAATGAATATATAAGTTATTCCATTGATAATCATTGTTTAATTTTTGTGTTTACAGTCGAAAGATTCTAGTGTTACACTTTTGCACTTTATTGTAAGAACTTATATATCGAAGTGCAAAGAGGGCATTGATTCTCCGTTGCCTATTCCGGAGCCTGGTGATATTGGAAGAGCTTCTTGTATATTGTTCGAAGATATTACAGCTGATTTGAATGCTTTACAGAATCAATGGAAAGGTATGTTATAGCTTTTATATTTAGCTGTGGATTACTTATAAATATATTGAATTGTTGTAGCGTGTCGAAGTAAATCCGATAAAGTCATCGCCGGATCTTCAGAAGATAACTTGCAGCCCTTCAAAGATAAAATGACTACTTTCTTAGGAGCTGCAGAAAAGCAACTGTTGACCGAGAGCGATAATTTGACCGAGTGTCAGCAAAAGTTTATTACTACCATGAAATTCTATCAGTTCTCTCCAAAATCCGGTCCGATGGCAGATTGCACTCCTAAGGAATTCTTTGACTTGTGGTTTCCATTCTGCCGCGATTTCAAAGATATATGGAAGAAGGAGGAACAGATGATTATTAAAGAGAGGTATGATTGGTATTTGAAAGTTGATATATGAAAGTTAGATCTAATCGTTGAATTATTTTTTAGGTTGAAGGAGAAGAAGCGTCAACACGAGGAGAGGATTTCCAAAATACAAAATGAACCAAAAAAAGAAGGTGGACTCAAAGCAAGGTTTCAAAGACTGCAATCGAAGCAGTCGTAAATGCCGTCAATCTGATTTCTTAATCTTGCTCTAAAATTAATGTGATATTATGGTAATGTTAGGTTTAATAATATAATGTTAAATGCAAAATGTTTGATTTATTAATTTTTTAACTGAATGATAATATTTAATTCAATATATTTGACTGAAAGATAGATTTTTTCCAAAATAATTGGTTGATTAATTATTTTTTATGATTATGGGAAATATTCAATTGAGCTTCAAAACTTATATATTTATTATATAGCTTTATTTGTTATTTGTTGACTAGAATTAATACGAATGAACTATTATAAATAACTAAATATGTTTTTTACCAAACGAATACTATTAGTTAATAGTGTTTTGCCAGTTTTTAGAGTTGTAGCATTCGGTTACACTACCTCACGTTTGCCAGTTATATATAACTATATAATATACGAACAAAATATATTTACATACATAGAAGATTGCCTAAATATTCTTATGAATTCTACGAAAGAATCAATACATCCTATTAAATGACATAAAATATTATAAGATTTATTTCAATGAATTATTCTAACACTTGCATTGCCAAATTAGATTTTTAAGACGCCATAATATAATGTAATCTCACTGAGTGATTGGTAATAATCAGGTATATAATGTAATATCTTAGAATGTACACTTAAAGAAGCTTTATATGAAATCTTCCGAGTGATGTTTTCCCATTTACTAGGTAATTGATATTTATTTATAAAGCAGTAGTTAAAATATATAGTGAATTGTAAAATTTTAATTGGTTGTATTGTATTGATTGAGTATGTGCCTTGTGGTATATTTTTGACCATTTGTCAATATTTTTCACGTATTCCTGGTGCTCCGTTGAGGGAATATAGCACAAATTATGGGTGTCTATTATAATTTTCTATGCACATGTTGAAGAAATATTTAAAAAGTATAGTGAAAAAATATAATTGATATTCAATTATGTTTTTATTAATATTATTTATTAGTTTATTATACATATATTCGATAAATATTTATTGATTTATTTTATACAAGTTGTTTTATTAGCAAATATTCGAATATAAGGTTGTTTGTGATTGGCATTTTTTAATTCAAGGGAATATAAATTAATTGAAAATCAATGAGTGTAAATGACGGGTACCTGAAAATTCAGTTAATTAAAAAAAATATAATTGTACATTTGTAGATGTGTTTATTTATTTTGAGTTTGTGATCTAATAAATTTTTATAATGAATATGCTGGTTTTTATTAAGAAATGGTACCTAATCTTATTGGGATAAAAATATGTAATGTAAGGAATTTTTAGCGTCATATCGCTAGTCTATTGTTTTCGAAATTCCTTTCCAGCAACATGCTTAAATTCCGTTGTTTTTATACATGCGCATATGAAAAAAGATCCATAAGTTTTATGACTTGATTTCTTATAGCATCTAATGAAATTAAATCGCGATTATTCAGAGTGTACGCCATAGAGAAAATTTTATAAATTTTTATTTCGATTTTATAGGGCCCTGCGAGACCAACCCAATAGGCAGCATCTAGCTTTTAAGGGCCAGATGAGCGGGATCCACCCCCCCGTAGTACTACGTTATTTGTTAGAGTCTTAGTAGTGTTTCTCCCGAGCGTTGTTGGGAAACGCTCTCCTGACCACCTGTAAATCTGTTGCATAGCTTTTGCATAGCATTCGAGTTGCATGCTCCTGCATTTCTATGCTTCATCCTTGAACACCACTTTCGTGATGCCTCAGTTCTAGTTTTAGCTCCCGGTCCCTAAGGGCCGAGCCCTTATTAGGCAACTGGGGTTGAAATGCAGTGCTTTTCTCGTTATTGGTAGTCCAAAGGACGCTACCTCGGTTGGGTGTTCACAAAGCTTGCTTCCTCTTAAGAGCCTGGAGTTTTTCAAGCTCTAAAGAGGTCCCTCACTCTCCCACACTGTTGACGGCGAACTCCAGCGTATGGTCGACTGGCGCCGGGCTAAATCGGACAATTTACGTTAAGCTCGGCTGAGTTCTCAGATCCTGATTTGATTACCGTAACTGAACTTTAATAAAAGGCTGGCGAGAATTCCGGCCCATTATACTATATTTGCCTATGAAAGGAAAACAAAACTCTCACTTATCTTCTTTTCCCATCGTCCCAGGATCCAATTATAATTTCATAGAGCGTTGACGGAAAAATTAAGTACATATTATCAGTGGCGTAGCTAGGGTATGTGCCGCTCAGGGCGATCCTTAAAATTGCCGCCCCCTCCCCATACATTTTTTGCAGGGTCATAAAATCAACATTTCTTAAAATAATAAATTGGTTATTATTAAGCTCTTGTTATTCTTGTTATTAGTGCATTCAGGATTAACCACTAGGGTGCCGTGGACCCACGGGTGGGCAAAACTTGAGCAGACCACCAATGCCGCAGACTCTTACAGACAGTAAGACTCGCAGACGCGTACAGACAGGTGGGCTCCTGGCTGTACGCGAACACGACGCGTCATCATATTTAGATTTTTTTAAACTAAGACCTCTTTGGCTACCTTTATGGAACTAGAAATGGTTTTAAAGATTGGTATTTACTTTTAATTACGACGTTTTGACAGGATATGCCACTAGGGGGTGCCACTCGAGTGTCTATCGAAATATCACACTCAACAATGTCTGGTTGCACTTTGTCCAACTAAGTGCTTCAAAGACTATCTATCACACGAAGGACAAGTACTAATTGTGATTTTAAGTTCTTAGGTACAATCCCTACATTTTATTGTGATTGTTTTTTAATATACCATAAATTAATTAATTAAAAAAATACTGGAAGTGCCAACCCTGACAATAAAAGCGTGTTTTTCTACTAATTTTGGATTCAATTGATGGAGCTTGTATAAACATGTAAATATAAATTCATAAATCTTATTTTACTTTATTTATAAGGCTTTGTTTTTTATTTAAAAACATGCGGCATTGAGGTGACGTTTAACTTTAAACTCGCGGTACGCAAGTGGTTAAGAACCACACTAGACAATCCCATCGCGAATATGCCGCCCCCAAGCAAGTGCCGCCCGGGGCGGTCCGCCCCCTCCGCCCCCCCATAGATACGCCACTGCATATTATTCATAAAATATATGTTGCTTTGACTTCTCTTCTCGAAGAGAAGTTGAGATCTTTTTATTCACGTGCGACTTTGACCCTCGCGGGGCTTCGAAAGACCAGCGAAACACTTTATATGTAAGTATTTTTTATATATTTACTAATAAATAAGCTCATTCTCGCATCCAACAGAAACAGAACAGTGTACATATTCGTCCAATTATTTTGGTCGTGACAAAAATTTTGCTGGGCATGTCTCAAATAAATCAGAACAAGTGTTTATAAGTGGATTTTGTCAGCAATGAATAAGTATTCTGTCTACTTCTTTTTTCGCCTATTTCCTTCTGAGAGTTGAGTTGTCTAAGTTTGTATTTCAGACTTGACCTAATCAAAGTTATAAAATTGTATTAGTTTTATACCTTTCATTAGATCAAGTTGGGCTTAGTTAATTCGTGCAGGTTAGGTTTTGGTTTAAACAGAAAATGTACGTTTCGCAACTGTCAAATTGAGATTCATTGACATTTTAGAGCAGCATAGAATTTTAGTTCAATTATATTTTCGCTAGAAGATATATAAATCTACTGGGGAACATATATTTGAACTTCACTAGTGAAAATATAACTTGACTGAAAAATACAACCATCTATGCATCGTATGTGAATAAATAATAATAAGTATGTAAATGTATATATTATTACATAAGGAAAAGTTGAAATCATATAATTTTACTAGCACCTGCCAGATTAATTATATTTTCACTCATAAAAACATAAATACCTACCGGTGAAAATGTATTCTGATAAATTTTCACTGAAATGACATATTTTAAAAAATATTTTTGGAATAGATTCGGGACTGTTTTTTTAGATTTTATTTGAAGGATAATCCGAAAATATTTTCTTCAGAATCAGGAACGTTATTTCAGATTTTTAGGAGCTGGATGGGGTGGTAAACGTTTGCCAGTTAGTGATATTTCGATTTCATTAAAATTCATAGTATTTCCTTAAATGACCTTAATTTTTCTGGACAAATCTGAAGGAAGGGGGGGGGGACTTTCCCGAATACTTTCCCCAAATGTGGTCCCTTGTCTAGGTATTGCATAGCTTATAATTATTATTATTAATACAACTAATGATTTATTGTAATAAATTTAAAATATCATAGTCGCAAAATATTAGTATTAAATGTTTCTTACTGGTGTTTTAGCGAGATCACTAACCAACAGCAAAGTAAATATGAATCACCAGTCAAAAGTCAACTAGTCTAGTCCCAAGATAGATTTTTATCGGCCGGCATCCGGAATAATTTTCCGCCGGCCGATATACAGCATATAATATTCAAACGCTGAACCCTGATTCGCTGACCATAACCGTTGGCGTTACGAAACTCTTTGCGCAGTCTGCCCTTATAAGAAATTATAACTAGTATAAATACCTAATAGTATAAGTGGCAGTTTCTGTAGTCGTAAACGTCGTGAAATTTCTCACTGAAAATTACAATTAAACAAAGTGTTACGTAAGATATTCCATAAAAATAACCATGATCCAAAAATGTTGGGAGAAGGTGGTGTACATATATTATTATACAGTCCTTGATATAATATTATAGAAATGTCTTTTATTGTAACGATAAGTTCTGATTAC
Organism: Plectrocnemia conspersa; assembly: GCF_051122295.1. Lineage (NCBI taxonomy): Eukaryota > Metazoa > Arthropoda > Insecta > Trichoptera > Polycentropodidae > Plectrocnemia > Plectrocnemia conspersa. The sequence continues at coordinate 28,862,300 of NW_028277177.1, read as the reverse complement.
TTTCAAGAATCTAGCGGAAATACTGTACATCGCATGAGTATTATGTGTTCTTTAGTTTTTGTGGTATTGGTTTGTTGTCGCGATTGTGTTATGCGTTGTGAGTTAAACATATTACATATAATGCTAAAAGTAATTCATGGAAATGAGATAAAACAAATATTTGTTTATCCAAATTATCAATAATTATTAATTAATTTAAACGATATCATCAACATCGTATACTTAAATTGTTTTTATTTTCTTTTCATTAATTAATCAATTATTTTATATATTGCAAAATATGTTTTATTTTTTACAATCAAATATTACCCTCCAGCGATCGCAAAAATAATAAACTAATTTGTTTATTCTGATATTCCAACGATCACGTGACTTATGCATGTATTTGTATTTATAGCGGCTGACTCTTGAATGTGAACAAGCTATAGTTATTTAGAATGATGTAATAAAAGTCATCTACTATTATTTTAATATCTTATATCGATCCCAGAAATGTTCTAGTATCATAATTAAAATGTCTTAGTTGCACCTAGTTTGACGTGATGAAGAAAGCGGCTACTTCCTCGGCTTTCTTAGGGCGTCTTGGTCTATACTGGGCGTAGCTCCGTTTGGCGTTTAAGTTCGGTTTAAGTCTTGCGTCTTTAGTTAAGTTAAGTTCCTACTGATGGAAGTATTAGACATGATTATATAAAAATATTAGTGAATACGCTTTGTTCGCGCTTATATATTATTTTAGAGTTTAGGGACGTTTTTCGCTCTTTAGAAACAATCTTGTGCTACAAATATAGTTTTTCTTAAAAAGCCGCAATTAGAAATTAGTTTTATGCTTTAGTTTTACGCTTAGGTGATGGTCACGACAATGACAATATTTTACCTTTTTTTTATAAGAATTTTTTACGTAATTCTGCGTGAGTAAGATATAACTCATTTTGCGGTTACAATTTGATACATTAAAATTATAAATATAATAATAATAGATACTTTACTTTAATTAGGTAAATAAAGTCGTAATTTCTTTAAAGAAGCTATGCTCAAATAAAATAATATTTTTTAATTATTTTTACGTGATTTAATAAATATATTAATATTTATTATTATGTGGTATGTATAAATTATATTTTGAATGGGTAATAAATATGGAAAACTTTTACTCTTACTACACTAGTTAGTATTATGTTCACAATTGAGATACATAGTTAAATTTTCATCTCACGTGTCCTACTTGCTAGTTTGCAGAGAACAGTTGCTGTTGTACCATTCCGCAAATGCGCATTGGTGTACGTTATGTACACATGCAGAATTACAAATCTTCAAGCTTTCACTCGACATATTGTACACCCGTCTCGGAGACTCATGGCATCTCGCAGGATTTCTTCACTTGTTAGCAAAGTGCCTGAGAAAAAAACAGAACATTCCCGGTGATAAATGACTTTATCCTTGTGCCACGAAGGAAACAAAAGGAATGGAAAGCGACCGTTTATCACTTGCTGGACGAACGGACTTTCAATTCAATATGGGAAAACTCTTCGAACAACGATTGTTCCATTTGCCAAAAAGGAGATAAAGGCGCACACACATATTGAAGTAAACTTAAATCTCGAGGGAAATAGTACAATGACGCGTGGAGGAGTGAGAGACCATTAGATGAAATCTACGGTACATACTATAAAAAGTCATTGCTAAGTGACCAGCTGGTGTATCCTAAAAACTGCTTAATACTTTCATATCAATGTAAATTAAGATAAAGACTGATACTGCAAACAACAGATTTAATTTTTTATTTATAATATAATTGTTGCGACCTCTCCCCTTTGGAGATAGGCGTCTTTTCTTCTCGAAGGACCACCGTCTCTCGACGGAATTAAACGCCTCTAACTAGAGAAATGCTTTATTATCAGAGTTTACATCCTCAGAATCCTTGCTGACGCACGACCATACGTCGTGACAGCCGAGGCGCCTTCAGGTTATTTATACACAAAAAACCACGCACGGCCATAACACACTTTTATTCGGCCATGCATAAATATATGTAAAATTGTCGGAACAATAATAATTAAACTAATAATAAAAATCAGTTTGATGTGTATATTAGTATAAAGAAAAAAATCTTTATTATGTACATTTGTCGCTATGATTGGTTAAAAGCATAATAAAACTAATTGCAATATTTATTTGTGGTAGAACAAGTATATTTGTCACGCCGGCATTATACAAGCATACGTGATCGCCTATTTAGGCGGATTAGGACCACTCGAAAATTCATATTTTAAACGGGTATATATGATACAAAAGACTGACGGGTATATATGATACAAAATAGCATCTGAATTTATTGCCAGTGAACCGCTAAGAAATCTTGTGCAACTTTATTTTTATCAAATTTATAACCAGCACGATACAACAGTGGTATAAGTCGGTTATTAACACCTGAAAAACCTGGGTTTGAATCCCATGTAGATCCTAGTGTTTTTAAATAATCTATCATATCTGATAAATCGAAATTTGATTTCAGTTTGTCGTCTCATTTCTAACTTAGTAGTTGTTAATTTAAAATTAATAAAATACCAATGGAAAACCATGGTATTGAATACAATATTTAATACAATATTTTTCAGTTTTCACAGATTATTTTGCTGGTGCGTGGCTGGTGCGTCGTATGTATTATCATAATTCTTATTTCCGCAGGGCCGAACTCGATTCAAATTGGCAAAATAAGGTCACAGGGTAAAAATGACGAAAGTGCGTCGTAAAAAATCGCGAAAATTACCGACGAGACTGGCGCTCTCTTTACGCCCTAGGACTTAATCGCAAAGCGTCGGATTCAGGGCGCCTTTCGCCCAATTTCGCCCCTCTGTAATAAAGTTAACACCTGTCCAAAGAGCTACTGCCAGCCACTCTTGGCTTCCTGGTTTACTGAAGTATGGATCTTTGTGCCTAAGAATTTATCTCCCCCTCGAGGCAGCGAGAGCCTCTCGTTTTTTCACGACCCGCCGTTTAAATTTAAGTCTCGAGCAAAATAATAATAAGGCAGCACTTGCTGCAATAACGAGATGAAGAAGCTTCTTTGAGGAAGCGCTTCGGAAAAAAATATTGCGCTTGTACATGATGAAAGTTTAAATGTATGAGCGAAAAATACGTGGAAGAAAACGTTCTTTATTAGAAAAATATAACGTCACAATTATTGTATATAATATGCTTTCATATGAATTCTTGAGCAAGATTTTGCTTAGTTTTTGTCTCAGTTCTAGAGAGCAGCGAAGATATTATTTCTAAGTACCTTAAAAATTTTGCAAAATCAACGATATCTAAAATAATATATTTAACCTTTTCGTGCAAACAACTTGTTGAATATTGTTATTAGATATTTTTAACAGCGTCTAAGACGTTACAATGATCCTTCATAAGACCTTTCTCTCAAACCTGTCGTTTCGGAAGAAATATTGCCGTTTTATGTTTTCTTTAGTTTATTCTGAAAATAACGATAAAAGTATATATTTATGTTGTTTGATCCATGAACAGAAAACAATAGTAAACCCACATTTTACTCAAATGCTTAATCCTCGTCGGACGTCGAAAGTCACGCAAGAAAAATAAGTGTGTGTTTCTTGTAAATCGTGAGTGAAATCTATGGTACATTACTTAAGCCTTTCGATATATTCAGTTAAACTAATGCAACTGATTGATTTGTTTTTAACATCTTGTTCCAAAAGTTAATCAATCTTCTTTTCATCTGCGCCGAGATATATGTCAAGCGCGATATGAGTTAAAAAGTCTGAATTAAAGTTTTATAAGATATTCAATACGCAATTACAGTATACAGATTGTCAAAAAATAAACGTTAAAATTCAATAAAAGCATATTGCAATACATGTTATATTTATTAAAAACATATAAATTGAAACACCAATTATGTTTCGAAAGCAATATACATCGGTTTTGAAAAGGCGTTTGATAAAGTCAATCACGATTAACTTGTGAGAAAATAATCTAATTTATTCTTAAATTACTTGATTAATAAATATTGTCAAGTATGAAAGCTCATTTTTTGAACGATACAATACCGCAAGGATTCAACTTGAGTTCATTACTATTTCTATTGTGCATAGAGATGCCATTAATGAAAAATACAAACAGCAATGAATCAATTTATTAAATATGCGAACGACTTGAATTTCTGATTCCCTAGATCTGCAGGTATACTTCAATTCTTTATGGAAGTAGGCTTTCGATAACCGATTGCCTTTCAGTGTTATAAATTGTTTTTATTACACAATTTTATTCTCAAGGGCATTTATGCAGGCGGAATACTCCTACCATCCCGGTGGATATATTATAGACAGGCCTTCCTTCACTTAAGACTTCAATGTGATGTTTGAGTAGCACTGTAAATTCAACCTGCACACTGGAAAGAGCCGCAGTAAAGCAATAAATTTAAGAAAACTTTAGTATTGTGCACTCTTTATGATGCCCTAGTCCACAGGACACTAGAAGCTGGCTCAATTGTATGTCAATGCAGTGAAATGTAAATCAAAATAGTGCAGTATTTTACTTGAAGAAATACGGATAATATCTAGGGATTTGGGGAGCGCTGTAATAGATTTCATTGTCAATGCTCAGAAGTGTTAATGTGACTGAAAAATTTTGGAAATTGTTCAGAAGAATAGTAGACAACCTTTCGGGGTTCCAGCAGGACATTGGAGGGCGTTCATTTTGCGTAAAAATCGCCTTACATACATCGTTGGTTGAATAATTAAGCAATGCAATTGGCCCACCAACATCCGCATCTGCTATTCGACAGAACTAACTCGAATCAAGGGTATTAAATATATTATTTACACATTGTACCATTGGCAGACGATCACACAACTTGAAACAAGCCATGCGCATATCAACTTTTACGAAATAAATATCAAGTTGCCTTATTAGTTTTAACTTTTAATGAATTATCAATAATTCTTTCGATGTTTACTAACAGGTAGCAATAGTAATGATGTTATTTAGTAACGGGATATTTTTTGTTCGTTATTTTCAATTATAAATCAACAATTGCAGTCGAGATAAAATAATCTCAGTTAAGCTTTATGAGTTTCAACTCGGTCATAATGCGACAAGAGCAGTTGAAAACATATGTAATGCAATGAGGATGGATTCCATTACATTTAGAATGTAGTTCTGAAAATGTCCATTCGGGAATTTTGACATTGTTAGTGAGTATATTAGAGCTGCTATTAAAGCAGGTGCGAGATTATTGATACGGAAGCTAGCACCTTAACATGCCATCTACACCAGTTCACAGACATTTAAAAATTTGTTAATTTGCAGAATATCGCATAAATTTTTTGCGGAAAACTTCGCGAAGCGAAACGCAATCTGCTAATAATTAATGATTTTAGAACAAAAAGGGTTATTTTTGAAGAATTAAGAAGTGGATTCTTTACTTTAACACGAAACCTAATAAACAGTGGTTGTATGCCAATCAACCCCTAATTAGGATTACATCCCAAAAAGATAATGCAGAGCATTTGGTGGGATATGAAGGGCATAATTCATTATAAGTTATTTGATTATAGACAGAAAATTACAACAGACATATAATGTGCTCAGATAATTTGTTTAAAAGCAACTCAGACCACAAAAGAAGGGTCATTTTACTGAAGTAGCTCGTCTGCATATCTAAGAGGACAATAGAAAAAAATCAATGGATTTTCTTTGGAACTCCTTTCTCACCCACCGTATTCTTCAGACATTGCTCCAAACGACTATCATCTATTTAGATCCCTGCAACAGTTTAAGTGAAAAAAATATTTTATAAAAACGTATATAAAAAACGTCATTAAAGAATTTATTGCTTTCAAAAATACATTATTCTTCGAATCAGATTGATTTACATGTAAAGAATAATTGTAAAAAAGATGGAGAATATATATTTAGATAAAAGTATTACACGTTTTAATTTTCAATTAATTTAACCCGCATCTTAAAAAAGGCAAAGACTTAAGAAACAACATGATATTGTATAGACAATATAGATTATAAAGAATGTTGTTAAGCACCCATAATTCATGGGGTAGATATTGCAATTTCTCTTTTCACTAGAGCGTATTTATCTCAATAAACTGTCACGAAATCGAATGCTTTTACGTATGCCATCGAGCAGAAGAACTGCACATCTAATATATCTACGTATGTATGTGTACTCGGCACTACCATGGGACCGCAATGTTTTACATTAAAATTCTGCATTTTCTTTGCGCAAGATTGATGTTCCACCAAGTGTTACGGAACCGGGAAGCCACTTGCAGCTCCTTCCCATTTTCTCCTTTTGCAGCTTTAACCACACCATCTATCTTTGTCCCTTTTTGCAGTGCAACAAAGTGACCGCGATGCTTTCCCGGAGCCGAAAGGTATTAACGTTGTTTCTTAACGAACGACCATTATTTATTTTCATTCAGTGAATTATTTTTGTGCGATGGGTGCATTTTCATGTTTTATCATGTACCACTTGGCTCGTTTGCGGATGAAAAATGAACGCATAAAAGCGCGAAAGCTCCACTCGGAGGAAGTCCTCTTCATATATTTGCCCTTAATATTGAAGATTTAATGTGAAGAGCTATCCCCTCTGACGTTTATAGTCACTTTTTTCTCCGCAACTGAAGCATTAGTGCGCAAGCTTTTACGGTTAATTTGATGTATTGCCAGTGTTTTTCTGATTCTATTAATAAATTATCAATATTTAAATAAAAGTGAAAATTGTCAAAACAAATCTAAACTGATTTAACCAATAATTAACCATTTTATCAAGGGATATATATATATATATAGCTAACTAGGCTTACTTTAAGCCAATGAAACTTTAAACCAGGACAGCTAAATAAAAGGTTATTTCGGATATTTTTACATTTTGAGATGTGCTAGGTTGGAATGCAGCTAAAAAAAGTAATTTATTTTAGGATTTTGAGGAAAAAAGTCTCGGGACAATCCCGATAAAACTGGAACCGACGGTGTGAAATCGGGACGTATGGTTAGCTTATATATACCACATCGTTACCATATATCGAACGACGTTTTCATATTGTAGATGCAAAAAATCACTCTTTAACTCTTTTAGAGCTAACAGAAAATTCAGCAAATATTTTTAATACTAATTTTTAACAGATAAGTATAGATACTGAGCTGCGATCGGATATTTTTTCATTTATAATATGTTCAGTTCAGTAGCATTTTTATTATTTATAATTATATTAGCCTATATTGAATAAATATCAAGAGGAAGTTTGGAAGCATTTCAAAAACTAGAAAAGGAGTCAGCTCAATGCAAAATAAAGGATTGAATACAAGTGGATTATTCGCTCAATGAAATTATCGCTTGGCTAGCTGCTGAAGATAGTTTGTCAATTGAAGCGATCACAAATAGTGCATTCATTCGAGAATCCATTGGGCAAAAGGGATACCATGAAATTTATTTAAATTTTTTATGATAAAAAAAGAGATTATTAGTCAAATAAATAATCTTAAGGAGTAGGGTGCTTCAATATATTCAATATTGTCATTCACTTTGAAAAAAATAAATTCACGACTATTTTTCATATCAGAAAGATATGATTTGATTGAAGAGCCGTTTGGAAGAATTCTGAATTGTGTTTAAAACCGAAATGATGGAGCAGTGTAATGAAAAAATTTGGACATGAGAATTTTGATGAAAATCAACTATACAAATTCATGTAATTCATCTAGTTTTATACCGGAAAAAGAATGAAAATTCCGATGAAGAAGATAATTAGAAAAGTGATTTTGAAAATATTGAAAGTACAGCAATTACAAATGCAAATCTGCGTTTGAAACCGATTTTAAAAACGCCTGAAATGCAACTCATAAAATTATAAGTCCCATGAAAAATTCAATTTCACAAAAAATTAAAATAAGAGTAAATTTAATATCGAACCTAATTAATGTTTAGATGTTAAGAAAAGGTAGAATTCCTTAGTAACAAAGAGCCAAAGATCAAAAAAATACGGAATTCCATTAAGAAATCTTTGATTGATCTTGATACTGTTCATATTTAGAATAAATCGAGCATTTGTGTATTGTAAAATATTACATAAAAATAGCAGTTAAAGCTCTGAGTTGTTGAGATGTCACTTTATTGACTTCTAAAATTATTGTTAATTTCCTGTTGAAAAAGTTGTTAGAAATCAATGCAAATTTAACGCAAGAAATGTTTTCAACTCTAAAAGCTCAAATAGAAGAAAGGGCACCCCGACAAAGCCGCGCAGGACAATCCCGCGCCGTCAAAACAAAATTAATTTTATAACATGGTTTTTATTTATTAATAATTACAAATATATATAGGAAAAGAGAGGCGTCTCGCTACCGCTCGCGCCGACTTTCACTGTAGAACCAAACAACCTAACCTTTTTTTAATGACATTGTATTGATTTATTTTCATTTCGGTATATTTTGTAACTGTCCAGCATCATACAATTTATGACTAACTGTTCAAAAAGCGAATCACTAGTGATAGAGCTGTCCACAAAACAAAATAATTAGAATTAAAAAAATTATTTACTTTAATTTTATTCAATTTTATAATTTTGATTTGCGTGGCAATGTTGGCGCGGCTTTATCGTCGCGGCAATGTCGGGGTTGTATTGCGCGGCTATGTCGGGGCGGCTTAGTCGGCGCGGGATTGTCCGGCGCGGCTTTGTCGGGTCCCCAGAAGAAAAACAAAACATGTAACTTATTGTTTTAATTTATTTGTTACAAAACTCTATTTACGTTATCAATGAAAACAATTTTTCAAGTTGTCCCAGAAAAGTATGTATAAAATATGGTAAAGAATTATTGAGACGATTTTTTTCCGGTGTAAGTTCAGATATATAAATAATCGAGGAAGAAGAAAGCACTGATGTCGATTAAAATATAATTAAATGAAAAATGAATACACTACCAAAATATTTATTTAGGACTAAAAAACAGTGTCTCGATTCCCGGGAATTTGAAAACCTCGAGACTTCTGAATCCATAAAACAGACTAGCTCCTCGCAGCTGATATAATAAAATAATATGCAATGCCAGCGTATTAAGGAGCTAGATGGCGACAAATATAGGCGAGTCGGCTTGTGCGGATAATAATTTAAAATAGAAAAGCATTACTAAAATGAAGTAAAATTATAATATACAAAAATATATGGTTTATATACAATAAATGATTGGCTCTTTATGTATCTTTTATAAAATAGCATATATATTTTAGAAGCCTGACTTTTATCTGCTATATTTTTAACATACTGATTATCCAGTTCACATTTTTTTGGGAAATATTTGTTAATAAATTACAATATTCTAAAGCTTGTTAAGAAAAATACTTCGGACAAATAAATATTCACACTATCCTAAATGTAATTGGGGATATATTTAAAAAATTCATGCTGCGCGGCTAAATTAATCTTTAATTAAAATATCTAGCAAATAGTCGTTCCTCCATGATTATTTAAGTAAAAAAAATTCATTATATTAAAATTTAAAAATAGTTGTTTTATGTCTTTACTTTGCAACTGGAATCTACAGAATCTAAATCAGATATGCAAGTACTTTTATTAGTTGAACTTTTATAAAAAAAAAATATCATGTATGTTGCAAATATATCATGTTCATAATTTATATTTAAAGAAGTACTTATATTTGTAAGCAACTATTTTATTGTATTAAGCATATAAAAAGTAGAATAAAAATAAATAGTTCAAAGATTTTCTAAAATATTTCTTCATCTATATTAACTACCAATAGCTATTACCAATATCAAATTAGATAGATGTATATACTATATACATACATGTGAATAATAAAAAATAGGCACAGTACTGTCATTAATATATTTTTCTTGTTAAATTAATCGTATTCCTTAGACAGAAATTTAGAATATGCCATGCGGTAAAAAATCGTACCGCTTAAGTGTTTTACTAAGTCACAAATGGATCTAATAGATACAAAACATATCTATAGATAGATATTTTCATATTTATATTATTAATAAATTCAAATATAGTTTAGACCTTTTTAGGGAAATGGCAATTACCGAAAGTGGTTAAGACAAATGGATATTAAACGTTTCGAGTTAAAATGTCGCGATAATTATCGCCATAAATCACTTGCGCAAAACGCTCAGAATTTTAATCGAGTGAACGATTGTCGTTATTTATATAAACATACATACATATTTATGTATATATTCAGAGTTCTATGTATACATGTATATAGGGATTAGTGTCGTGATTAAACAGAGAGTGTTCGATATCCATTAAACGGTGCGGAATTGGAGATTTATCGCGCGCCCCCGTTCGGGTCGGATGAAAACTTTTAATGCTAATTGTGAATAATGGCTAGAGCTTTGTTATAACTGTCCGGGGAGGTTTTAGCGGAGCTTTAAGCGCCAGTCCATTGGGAGCAATTTTATGGGGAATGGCCTCAGATTGACCGAGATGGCCACCGACGGGTGTCTTTCCGAGCGACCCGATCCCGCTACGGTTAACATACATTTTCATAATTAAATGAAGGTGTTTTGGGTCGCTTTGCAGTGTCTTTTGAATGGAGGTGTTATGTAGTAATGATCTATTTGAGATGTGGTGTTTATACAGATATATGTTGCATACTTACATGCAATAGTTCAATGTTTCGTATGCTTAAGAAATTAGTCACAAACACTACCATGACAACCGTATGACGGTTAATTATCTAAAATAAAATAATTTAATAGTAAACAAAACATATATTGATATTCATTTCTTTTATTAAATTATATTAAATAATTTATAAACATGACACATTTACACATACAACTATATACATATATAATACGACATAAAAACAGAAATTTATGTAATATGTGTGTACAAAACTGTTCAAGCAATAAAATGGAACCAAAAGTAAGTAAAACATTAAAATATTATTAAAATGATTGACATTGTTTTTGATCTACAATTTTTTCAAGATCCTCCTCCATCGAATATATTTCAACTCGAATGCAATTGTTGAGCCTTTCGTCACCATGACGATGTTCATCATTTTGAAAATAGTTGCTCACAGAGGTAAGTACTTACTATTTGCCTAACATGTTTACTTATCAACGGTATGCTTCCTGATTGTAAATAATATGTGTTAAAATCAAGGAGAACGACATTTTAAAATTTATTTTTTAATTCGGTTTTGCAACATCTACTTTAAAAGTATAATTTTCTCATAACACTTTGAACCAATAATCAAATTCTTATCCTTTGTATTTCTTCAGCATGTTTTCTTGTATTCAAACGTCTATTTTTTGTTCAAACCCATACTTAACATAAGTTCTAAAGCTAATTATAGTTTTAAAACATTCATTAGGTCAAGTCCAAAATATTTCCCCCAGGGAAAAATAAGCGTAAGAAGTACAGACAAATGTCGCATCTCGCATATTGCTTCAATGTTTTTCTGCACTTGGATATTACACTAGGTTTTAAGAATATGATAGTCATCCTTGATATGTGATATTACTACAGTGTTTTCAAACCAAATTTTGGTCAATAGGAGGGCGCAAAAACAATTATCACTTCTCAGAAGGCAAAAATTCACGTCAAAAGCAATAAAACCGTGTCGGCGCCGTCGCAGTGGGAACGCTCGGTAACGAGCGTTCCCACTGCGACGGCGACGGCACGATTTTATTGCTTTTGACGTGGATTTTTGCCTTCTGAGAAGGGATAAATGTTTTTGCGCCCTCCTATTGGTCAAAATTTGGTTTAAATGTGCTTTATTCGAATCTCACTCGTAATATTGTTATAAAAAGTCTTATTATAATCGAGGCGATAGGGAAATTTTTTTAACATTTGAGCTCGCCTTATTCTTGCTTACGTAATAAAAAAAGACACTCAGATAAAAAAATGTTAGTGCCAGGTGTTTAAAAATATGCACACTTTCTCGGAAGATCGAAAGTATTTGAATAATTAACAACTTTTTGCAATTTTCTATTACTCTAACCGGCCGGCGGTTTTATTTTTGCTTTGGTGATCTAAGAACCCGCTCTTGATTTGGGGCTATTATTATTTTTCGATAATCCAAAAACGTTTTTTTTTATATTGTTTTTGTGAAGTAGCAACAGCTATTATTGACAATGGTCTCACGATTATTATTGACAGCTGATAGGACTTTAAAATTGATGTTAAAACAATTGGAAAGTATAAATTCTGAGCTAAGCTCAAAATTTCAACAGACAATTAGAGAGAAAATATATAATTAGTCATCAATTAAATATTTGCAAAATCCAGAAGCTTTCACCAGTCAAAAACAGAATGACTTCCTTAGTTATTCCTCAAAAGCAGAAATATGTAAAATGGGGAAAGAAATTGAATTTATAAAAATTGCCAATTTGATGATTGATGTGACAAAATTTGACTTTTTATTAATATATTTTTTCAAACAAATTTTCCTGATGTAAAAGTAAATGAGAAACAATGATTTCTTGTTCTATAGTCTGCATCACATCCTTGACTAAAAGTCCCGATATTCATCGGTGTATTAGACATGGTTCTTGCTTTGTCTGTTGATAATCCAGCGATATTTTTTACTGGAATTATAAATCGGCAAAAAAACATATCAATTATTCATAAATATCTACTCAAGCGATATTTATTTTTAACGGAAGCAAGGATTCTAGTTCTTAGATTAAATTAGTACACAAAAATCAGCAAGTAGTGCTGTATCTCTAATGTCATGATTTTCATCTTAAGCTCGAGATTTAATTCTATATCATTTCGTCAATTCTTCTTACAACCGAGATAAACTAATTTCTGAGATCGTTTCTTTTTTGTCTGGGAAAGCATTATCTATCACGGATTTTAAACATCAAAAAATGGTTTCATTTTTTTTGTTATGCCTGAACTACACTCTCTGGAAGTTGGCCAAGGTCAGCCAAGGACGGAGAATATAGTGGGTTAATTTGGTCGAGTTAGGTTCTGCCCGCTCTAAAATCTCTCGGAAGTTGTCCGAGGTTACCGAGAACGGGAGTAAAGTGGGGTTAATTCAGTCGACTTTCGATTCTTTCCCTTTCACTCTCTGTGTTAAGTGACGAAAGTGAGAGAGATAATGATATGGTGTTTCGCAAACTGAGATAGAACGAGTAACTCGCTTCAATTTCAGTATGCGCGTAGGCGTCCTATGGTTAGCACGCATGTCGAGCGCTGCATCGTGGTCACGTGCTCAAGTTATAATACCACATGCTTATCGGGGACTTCAACAGACTCTTACTGACATCTTTGAATATTTTAGGGCACCAAAAGGGATTAATTATATTTTTGATAGTATATTCTTCTAACAGATATCGTTATTATATTTTTTTTCATATAAAATTAAATAATTAAAAAAAATAGTGGTACTTGATTTTGTTCAAAAAAATCGTTTCGAATATCCTAATGTATTTTCCTAGATCGGTTTATATAAATGTCACACCATAACGAATTCTTATTTAGAATCGATGGCGACAAATTCTAGGATAGTCACAGATGTGGTGTTCGTATTCTGAAGTATCATTTTTATGCCTTATGGCATTTTGCAAAAGCTGACAAAGATTTTGCGTAAATTGAATATTTACGACCGAAAAGTTTTCACTGATATTGTATTGGTGAGTACCCACACAAACTTTTATAATTTTCAGTAGCGTAATTTTAATAATATGACAATTTAAAAATTGCGATTATTTGGCACATTTTTCGATCGCGCGCAAATATGCCAGCTGTACATGACAGCAGCCGCCGTCCGGACAGCATATGAAATTTGTGGCAGTGTGGCCTCTACTCGGAAGTCGGCGAACTCGGCCGACATCCGTTGAACTTCGGTTCGGACAACTTTCAGAGAGTGTAGTTCAAGCATTACAATATAATTTTCATGAGCTGTCGTATCAAATGACAATGAGGCCATTTTGAATATATTTATTAATGAAATTACTGTAAAGGCTTTAAGGTAATTAATATTTTTGTCGTTAACGTTCTTTCTGTTGACTCTAATTAAAATGATGTAAAAAGAGTTTTTAGTTAGAAAATTTGTAGTGGAATAAAAAGATTCTTTCTTATATTTAAAAGATAATTTATAATCTCTTATTAATAATTTTTTGACCAATATAGAAAATATTCCCAATTATAAATTACAGAGCGAAGCCTTAAGAAAAAAGCTCGACAAGGAAACCATAAAAGCTAATAATTTTTATAAGTAAATAATTAATTGTTTTTTTTTTAATATGAACTTGTGCATTGTTATTATAGTATTATTAAAATAGATTTTATTTTACCACTCTTATTAAGTAAATTACTAAAATATGAGAACTTGTAAGCCATCTAAAATAGTATTTAACTTTTATTAATTTGAAACTTTAACAATATATCAATTACAAACTTATGGTTATTTTAAGACATGGACTAAACTTATTCTAAGCGTAAGCTTTTCTTTATATATATTTTAATATATTGTTGTGACCTTAAATTGATTTATATGTACTACATATTGTACTTGCAATTCTCTGTTATCATTATTAAATTTAACGCTTTAAATATATTTTCTATATATAACATCAACAGAATTAATAACTTATGAAAACTTATTTATTTAGACATTGTTCAAGCGTTAAAGTTCATGCTTAATAATATTTCAAATATGTGCGTTGATAAATGTAAGAGAAATGCTAATGAAAAATTAATAAAAATAAATACTGTTCTACAAGTTTTATACAAGGCATATATCAAGTGATTTGATATATTATGAAGATCTTAATACTTTCACATTAATCAAAATGTTCTAAGGAAGTAATTAAGATTATCATTTACTTTCATATTATATAACGACTAAATATTGATTAAAAAAAATTGAAGAGAGTCAAATTTAAGGATTATCTAGCCTCATTCAAATATCAAATCATTTGGCTAGCAGACCCTTTAAACGGAACCAGTTTCAAAACGATAATGGCGCGATAGATATCATCAGATGATATCCTTGTGAATTATTGATACACCTCAGAAATTGGCCGCTCCATTGTTAATTTGACACTTCAATTAACGTTTGGGACCGATTAGCGATCGTTTAGGCTTTGATTTAATCACGAGCTATAATACTATGTGATAATTAATCGTAATTTAGCGAATGGCCATTTAATGGCGTTTTATCGCCGTTAGTGAGAGTTAGTGTCAGAATCTAAAATAAAAAAATATAATATAATTAAAATTATTTTATTGAATAACTGTAGTGTTGTAAGCTCTTGCTAAATTGCTCGAAATAATTATCCATAGATAAGCCTTTAATCACTTTCGGTTTTGTAGGAGTTTTGTTGGATCAACAGCATGGGTACTACTAATTTCTGTCATAGGTTATTATTAAAAAAATGTTGTACTGAGCAACAATTTGTTGAATTATTATTATATTTAATTGCTAACTAGCGTTACTTATATGAACTTATTTCATATGTCGAGAGGTAAATCGTTTAAAAATATACAATAATGTATCAGAGTGAACTTCCATCGATGTAATTGGTTTCGTGGTTCACACACGAGTGCTTTCGATTGCGACACGTTATCGAACCTGTCAAACTTTGGACTTGTCAAGTCGAGCATTGGAAGTTGACGCGTTTGTTACAGCCGTATTTGAAGTTGGTAGTATATGTCAAACTGTCCCAACTTTTGAAGAATATCCAAATGTGCGACAGGGGGCCCGCTTTGAAATATCGGAATTTTTCATGCTGCTGTTTCCTGGGAAATTATTTACATTTAATCACGAGTGGAAGTTTTCCTTCATAACGGATCAGAAAGAAATGTTCAAACAGAAATAAATTTGACACGAACAATAATGTATAGCGAGAAAAAGTATACATTTTTCCGACCTTTCGTGGAAGTTGACTGTATTTATTATATATTATATACCGTTTTCTTCATGAAGAAAAATTATTTATTAGCCAATAAAATAAATAAAATAGAAAAATATTCTCGTCTTAAATGTGTATGAATTGCTATTGTTACTAAGCGTATTTATTTTTCTAATTAGTTTTCTATATTGTAAAGTGCTTTTTCGGTTAAAAAAATTGTTTAAGGGCCGCAATGGCAGCAAGCCCCTTGAACATAAGTTTCGCAATATGTTGAGTTTACGCTTGGAGTTATTTAATGAAGTTCCTTGTTAGCTTTTGATAAATGAAGGCAATGGTTTTCTGCTATTTTCATTCAATAAAATAATAATTATGGTTTTGTACTTTATTTAAGACCGTAAGAACTAGTTATGATGGTTGTGCCAATAACGAACCATGTCCCTGGAAAAACCCTAATTCAGGGCCTCATGACAAAAATGTCATTTTATATATTTTTTAACATCATAATATTTATTAAATAAATATTTTTAGGTACGAGTTAACTCTTTCTGCGCTAGAAATAAATATAAAAATTTGCCACCGTTGCGACATATATTTTGAAATGATATGCGAAATATTACCATTATGCATTTACCTGATAATTAGACGTGTTTCCTTTGCTACTCAATGCTGCCGTTTCTTGTTTCTAATTTCATCTAAAACTTTTGTAACTTAATACATATGGTAGGCGACTAAATTTAAAACGTTAAAAATAATTTTAAAATGCCAATATTCATTTTACAGGAATTGTCATCCTTTTTCCTGATATTTCGAGTGATCTAATTGTTTTTAAAATAAACATATCACTATACTTGGGGTACTAAGTTTAAAATAAGTGATAATTGAATGTGCATTCTCAGAAAAATTATCTCTTTTACCTCACATATTTAAAACTGCCTTTTATTATTAAAAAAAATAATTTTAATAATATAAAAAGTCACTTCTGAAAATATATATATTTATAATTTAAAACAATTAAAAAAAACACTAGCACTTGACATTGACGTCAAATGACGTCAGTAGCATCGAAAATACTTTGTTCCATAAAACGAATTGTTTGTGTATTTATTCAGGGATTTTTCTTCGCAAAGGATTTTGTCAAAGTAAAAGTAAAAAAAACACGATGAAGTTTACTTATTATTTTTTTTTTTTAATATGCTTAATTTCACTGGATTAAATATATATTTTAAGTATTTATATTATGATTATTGACAATATTGAAATAAAATGTTATTTAGAAAAATAATATATATTTGAACAAAAACCCACGTGGTTTTATGGAGCTCAGATTTGGGGTGTGACTTTCATATCGAATATCAACATTCTAGAGAGATTCCAGAATAAATTAAAAAAATAAAAAAAAAAAATAAAAAAAAAAATTCCAGTGTAAAAGAAACAATTACAAATATAAGTGAACTATATTTAAACATATTAAAAAGTCATCCCAATAATGTTATACATATATTTAATTAGCATAAGCATTATTAAGTCCACTAATAAAAGTATTACCATCTAACCTATAATAAAATAATATAGAGATTAAACTAAAATTTAACTTGATGGAACATTGTAATTTTATGTCAATTGTTCAAAGGAAGCCAGTGGGAGACTTTTTCTTCCCCAAGTGCTGTGAATAGTTGCTGTGAGATATATATATATATATATATATATATATATATATATATATATATATATATATATATATATATATATATATATATATATATATAAAATAAGAATTGCTTATTGTCCAAATGGTCATATTGAATTTTAATAAAGAAATAAATAAAATAAATTATATACATATATTGTATGATAATATCTCATTAGTTTTAAGTTGCCTTTTTGATGTAGTTTGCAATTCTTAAAATGAAGGCAGTATTCTATGTAATATTTTCTAATTAATTATTTATTTTCGTAATTAATAAATATCCTTTTATGTGGTATTATATAATATCTTTGTATAAATATATATTAATTAAAATCCTATATTAAAATTTACTAAAGCGTTATGTTCAATATGAATAAATATAATATTTAGTATTTTCAAACAAAATGTAATTATCGGGAATTAATCGCCAACTAATTATTTAGTTAATTATACTTTTCGCTAAAGGATTACCCGTTGTTTTATGTAATTAACATTTTAGACATAAAACATGTTCCATTAGTGATTACTTATTAAACAGAATCAGTTTTTCAATTATTAATATGCATTATTTATATAATGTCTGTAAAAACTTTAACGTATTACTTATAATATATAAAATAGTTATGTGTATTATTTTTAAATAAAGCAATACGTCAAAAATTTAATATAGAAATTATATTACTTAAAATTTTGCCATTGAATGTTTCGCAAATCCAGACACTTCAAATAAGCTCTAAAACGTAGTATAATAAATAAAATATTTTAAACTGGGCGTATTTAACTTTGAAGAACATAATTAAATATTTGCGAGAGGAGCAACTTCTTTATCATAATTGAAAATATTTCATTAAAATTAAAAGTTAGATCAGATTCATTCAAGATGTTATTTTTTATATACATATATATAAATATGTATTTAGTATAAACAGTAAACTTGAAATTGAACGGCGTAAAGTTTAATTTAATTTCGTAAAGCATGATGAAAACTTTTTTTCTTCAACCCTGAAATATATTGAAAATAATAAAACTGTCTGAAACCAACGATGCGTGATTGGTTATTTCAAATGGCTTTCCGATATTTTTCTCTTCGAAATAATATTCTATATAAGTGTTTTCAAACGAGAAACAGTATCGAAGCCAGTTTAACGACATCGGTTAACCTTGCTTCGATTTAACTGTCGGGTGAATCCGTTAACTGTGTGTTTCTAGTTTCTTTTTTTATCCGACTGCAAACCATTGGTCAGGGGGGTGAACAGGGCCGTAGAATTGCGGACTGTGCGATGAGAGACAAACCCTTTTAAAAAACGATTTTGTATCAGATTATCTTAAATATAAACAGCGTAAAAAACCTTAACATGAACAATAAGAGAAACACAAATTAAAGGTCTCAAAAACGGAATTATATGTTTATTTTTAAGACCAAATTTCTTGCTATTTAATTTTTGTTCAACAATTAAGATCGTCACGTATAGTTTGTATATATTAGTTATACGTAAAAATTTTCGCGGAACTCTGAATTCGAGTCGTTGAACTGGACTAGGTTATGCGAAGAGAGAAGCGGTGGTTTTTATGATCTTAAGTTTGCGTAAAAGTATGTTCAAGTGTGAATGTTAGTAGGAGTGTCAGAGAAGATCTTTAAGGGAATGTTGTCCGCGTTTCCATATTTATACCTATGGATTTTTCTTTAAAATTTTTGTTAGACTCTAGAGGTGGATTACGATGCATGTGCACCAATGCATTTCAATAGATATCTTTCTAATACCAGCATATACCAGCACGATAAACGAGTGGTATAAATTGCTGATTATTGATCTGAAAGACCTAGGTTCAAATCCCATATGGACCTTATTGTTTTTAAATTATATAATTATAATTTTGATAGGCTTACTCAAATTTTTTAATTTCACGGATATACATTTTAGTAATTGAATATATCTGCTTATAGACAAATTTTTTATGTATATTGTACAGTAATAAAATTCATAGCGCGTACTTTGACTTAATATTCAAAAATGTTTTCTCACGGTGGTGTCCCATTTTTGTAAAGAATCCCTATTTTTTTTTGTCTGAGACGTTTAAAATTCATCATTGTATATCGCATGCCGAACTTGGTGTTTTCAATGGTACGATTTATTAGCATAATATTTAAATTTTCAAGACTAAATATTGCTGAAAGCTTTTCGACCATTTGATTTAATCAATTGGTGGCTTAATTTTTAAATAATAGGGTAGTACAATTGACAAATATGACAATTTTAAATCATCTTTAACAAAGTAGGCGATAACCTAATTCGTTACAATGTGTTAAACATAGTCATTCTGGTTTCTCGATGTTTTCTAAATCACGGTAAATTAAAATTCTCATTTTCACTTCTTGATTTTTTCGAATTTAATTTATAAAATATTTGTAATAAATATATCTAAAAATCTATAAGAAAACACGCTTTGCATGGAAATCCGCAGATTCTAAAAATGTATGGGAGCCTTTCACAGAGTAACGCCATAAAATTTGCCTATTGGTAAACTGAAATCTCGTTTTCTCGTTAGAAATATGATAATATCATATAAAGTAGTAACAGCTTACATATTTAAGTATGAATACAAAAGCCCAAATTTTTTTTACACAACATTTAGTGTTGAGTAAAAAATTTTAAGATAAAAAACTTATTGTGATTATTAAATAAAGGAGATTTAATATTGCCTATAGGCAAATTTTATGGCGTAACTCTGTGGAAGGCTCCCATGCATTTTTGCAATCTGCTGATTTCCACGCAAAGCATTTTTTTTATATAGATTATTATATTAGCAAAGCAATAATAAAGCCTAATATAGTAGTTGAGAAAGTCGATAACAATTTTTTCCATTCAATTACTTCTAACCTCTAGCATATTTCAGACATATTTTAGACATCTGGCATAGATCCACCTTTTTATGCAGTGGTATAGAAAAAATGCAGCGGTTTTAAAAAATTCAAACAATCTTGCAAATTAAATTATTAGCTTAACAGCTCTTTTAAACTAGCAAAAGTCACCAGAAAGTAGCCAGAAGTTTGTTACAAGAATTGCAATAATCACGTATGAATTAAATATGTTTATAGCATTTAGTAAAATGCTTATAAATTCACAACAAATTGTCAAACCAAGATATAAATAAATTGGCAAAAATAATTCAGTTTAAAAATAGTAAAAAAAATTAAAATTGATATGCAAGCGAACGTTAAATCCACAAAGAGAAACTTTTTGATTTCGGTCCTTTGAATTCACATCGAACGGAAAGTTGCTTTTGATGTATGTATTTCGAACGTTAGTATATGTTTTGATATAATATGATATATTGCATATATTTCGCTATGAATACATAAAAAAAATAGTTAACTTTAAAGACGTGTAAAGTTCCAGCCATCTGCTTGTGGACGTATAAAGTCACTCGCGACATAAAAGTGCAATTTTGTATCACAATATCATAAGTTAACCATTTTACAGCGCCTTATATATGACAGGAATATAAAGCTGTGTCGTAAATAGTTATGGTAAATCGTAAAGGAAGTTTTAAGGAATATAATAAATTCTGATACATTTTATAAATTTGCTTTACTTAGGAGCAGGTTTCTTGTGGCCATCCGAACTTTCACAAGGGCAGCATCTGACACTATCGGAATGTCATTTGTAATCGATTTTCTTTATAAATAGCCTTAAAGCTTCTATATTGATAATTTATCTGTTTTATAAATTTACTGGACCATTATTTATTTATACAGATTAATTTATTATAGCAAACCTCGATTTTAATTTTCTTACGAATCGGTAACTAAACTATTTTTGTAATACATAATAATATTATATGTTTGTATATAAAGCTAGTAACAATATTTCATTACTTTTTCTTTAATATATAAAAACAAGTAGAATTGTGCATTTATTTGATTTAAGCGATAATATCAATTGCAGCACGTTCATTTTATTCAATTAACATAAAAGATGCAAAGAATTGTACACGATAAATTTATATTAGATAAATAAGATTTGTGTGAATTTTAATTGATTTATTTTTTTATGAATATAAATATATTTTTTATTATACTATAAATTGCAAAATTATTTTAGATTACTATGATATAGTATAGATTTATTAGTCTGTCATATTTTATTTTCAAAATAAAAATAATAAGCTGTAATGTTGTATTTTTAGATTTAGATTAGTAATCGATTCATAAAAAAATGTTTAGATATTTTCCTGACCTTCGGGGGTCAGATAGTTTATTCTTGTTAAGGCAAAGTTTGTTGTTATTGTTTTTATTTAATCAGAGGTTAGAGAGCTATAGAAGACGCCATGAACTCAAGTAGAAGTGTCGAAGCATCTGAGAGAAATGAAGTGATTCTTGGTTCCCGTATTTATATTTCTTTATAATGGGACAACCAATTACAGAAATGAATGAAGCCTGAATGCACGGTTATTTTTTCTAGTGTGTACCTAATGACTCAAGCTGTTAATAGGGTTTTCACGGTGGTGTCGCATTTAACCGAAGAATTTCCTTTTTAAAACGATTAAAATGCTCGTATCAAATTGACCTTCTTTATAATTGTATAACATAAGTATTGAATAGAAGAGACAATTTTATTAGTATGATGTTATTTTTATATAGTACAGAATATTTTATATTTAATCTCACGAGTGTACAAACTATAAAAAAACAGCTCATAAACAAGTCCTTAAATACTCATATATACATACATAGATAAAAGACGCGAAAAGACCTTAACGTGAGTGACGTCTATAGGTAGAAAGTTCTTTAAGCAATAAAATAAACCATCAATAAGTTAACCAATGAAAGCTGTTCTACAAATAGCTGTAGTTTAAGAATAGCTTTCTATATATTTTCGGTTTTATAATGGATGCAAAATATGTTTATTTTTTTAATAGAATTATATTTATTGAAATCGTTACGTACCGAAACAGGCAGACATTGGACTTTTATTGTATTATTTAAATATAAAATAGAGGTATCAAAAAATATTCCAAATTACAGAAACGGAACGTTCAACTAGCAGTCGCTTTTTCGATTTTAGCACACAGGGCAATTATGCAAGAGAAAGTTCGCAACAATTCCTACTGATTTCGTTATGACTCTCGAACTCGAGTGCACTCTGAAATTCAAATTTTGCCTACGTTTACAGCTTCATTATTCTGAACAAATGTTGACGGTGAATTTTAATGTGGACTTCGGTGGTGAATATGGATGCAGCGAATTATCAATTGAAAAAAATGTTCACACCGAAAGGCTCTATAAACTTGACCACAAAGTTTAAAAATAACACATGGAAAAATAATATTTAAGGAAGAGAGAAACAGGCTTTATTTTTTTTATGCTTTCGAACCCGCAACCTCAAAGTTACCAATCTGAGGTGTTACGCGATTCTGTCTTTAAAAAAAAATATTTTATCACAATATCTTCCTTTAAAGCGGTTCCGAAAAACACAGTTATAACTTATGGGTGGCAAACGGTCGCCACAATAAAAATTAAATAAAATCGTTAACGTCTCAAAACATCCGAATACCTCTGATTTTTTTTCTTTTGAAAATATATAGACTATGTTTTTACTAATTAAAAATTCAAAATGCTTTTCAATCACAAGTTTTAATATTATAATATTATTTCGCGATAGGTACCTATGAGAAAATGTGACAGGATATATTAGAAGAAATTTTTACGAGCGGTCAGCGTGAAAAGGGTACGAAGGGTGAAAAAAAATATGATAGGTTATGTTTGCATGTTTTCGCATTTTGGCGAAATTTATTTCAGTTGTAAGCGAACCCGCGGCCGCTTGTTTGGCCCAGGCGTGAAATTTATACATGTGTACTATAATATGTGTTATATATATTTTTCGCCGTGCATAAATATGATTTTTTTGCGGATTCGGAGAAAACTCGTAGGTTATGTAGGAAAATTTGATAAACTTTCAATAGTGTGAGAAAATCTAATCGAAGAGGGAGGCGAGCTTTTTATATAAAAAATATTAATATACAGCTTTGATTTTTTATATTTATATATAGCAATAAATAACACTATAACAATTCTTAACTTTTTATAAATGATTTCATGATTTCAGCTGAATTAGCATAATATTTTTTTTTAACACCTTAACAATGACATTTTTATAGTTGATTGTAGTGTATATTAAATTATTTAAAGTCGAGTTTTAAGCTTCGGACTAAAATTATAAATCTATATATATTTTTTCAGTTACAATCAGAAAATATTCGCGAGCAGATAGGTGAAAGAAAAACTTGCCTTTATATATTTAATGATTAATTATCTCGCCTTGCTGGGATATCACGCGATATTCTCTAGTAAGTGTACTAACATTTACTAACAGAAACACTAACGAACCAACTGCGCCTCGCAAGCAAGCAGCACATGATCATGTTAATTATTACGTCCAACTTTATCAGGCAACTGTGTGTATCAGCCAAAAGTCTAAACCGGTTAAGGATTTGTATAGTGTTCGGTTTACTTTGGCCCAGTATAATAAAGCACAGGTAAACTCGCTTGATTGGGCTTATTGTTGTCGAATTTGCAGTACGGCGAAATTCGCATGAACTACTGCGAAAAATGGTTCATGTTTATGGTATGTAAAATATCAATACTTGCACAAAGTATTATACATGCGAGCGCACCCGCCTTAGAGAATACCTTAAACTCCCAAGTCTCGAGTTTCCTCTTATAATTGGATTTCCTTCGTCAAGAATTACCCCCATCGCAAAGTTAGGGCCTTGATAAATCCTAGTTATAGTTTTAACAAGCCAATTTTCTCTAATTTGGATCACCCCACCAAGAAACGCGTGCGATCATAAATTTGCATGCATAAAATATCATATTTGTGTAATTAAGAAAATCTTTTAATTATTTTATTTTTGTGTATAAAATAATTAAAATAAAAAAATCACATGTAAAAATATGATAATGAATATCTGTGTTTATTTTTATTCATTTTTTACGTTACAGCAATCAATATTACAGTTTTATAATTTTGTTTTGTATTAATTTAGACATGATAGATACGTAACGAAGAGTCATTATAAAGCTCAAGTGAATGTTACAGTTTAGTTGAACTAAATCTGACGATCAAGATGGAAAGGACTTTAATAATGTCTGTCGTTTTAAAATACTGATTTGTATGTGGCAATTTGGCTTGAACTGAATGTAAATTAATACTATTTCTTTGTCTGTTTCTGTAAAGAGATGAGTTATCTCAAATGTATGCATTCCTTTTATTCTTAAAATACGTGTTAGGACAACAATAAAAACCTCTTTTGAAAGCATTAATTATCATTGAATTTTCGCCGTTTCTTTTATGCATTTGCGTCGGAAAAATATTATATTTATTATGTCGATTATATTTTCTTGACGGCTAATATCTTGTAAAATTAAATTACAACGATTGATGCTGATTATAATACGATGAAGGCCGTATAAATAAACAGTGCCTAAGAAGCATATATATTTTTTTTTAATTTTATCGATTAAGGCTTGAATTATATTGAACAGAGAACATTTATGTTTTTTAGCCTGTATTTACACACAAAATATTTACTATTATGTACTTGAAAATGAGGTATTGTTCTCATCCAACCGGGTAAAAAACACGACACCCTACTAATGTACGTAGTGGGGGCACAGCGAGCTTGCATTACAATGTACATATATAAAACGGTTTCTAAACCAGGCTAGACACACTCGACTTAATTATAGGGCGAATACGATCTGTAAGTTTTAATAAAAATAACTTTGATATACAAATAAACCCTTGACTGAGAGATCAGGAGAGAGCTAAATAAATTAATTATACCCAAAGACAGTATTTAAATTAAAATTGATTTTGATGTTATGTAAAAATCAAACATCTTTAAAATATGCGTAGACATTCTTTATATGTATAGCTAAAGTAGAAGAAATACTTATTAAATGGATTAAACGATATTGAAGAATAGTGAAGTAAATAAATTTCTAAAAGCCAATTGATTTTGGGTTCCTTCTTACATATATTCCGGAAATGAAGGCACACACTTGATAGATATTTAAAAAAAATCAATTTTATCCTTAATGACTAATAAAGAATCTGAACTATCGTAAAAAATAGCGACATATTTTTATACTGCGCAACTATTTATAATATAATATAACAATTTATTTACCAAAGATAGCGCTTTTTTAAATAAAATATTTATAATAATTAAAATATAATTAATAGTTTTTTTATTTCATACTAATTAAAAAAAATCTTTGTGTGAGATATTTTTAACTTTATTTAAAAAGTCTGCTGACACCTTCCTTGAAGTTGTCAGTAGATTTTTTTTAAAATATTAAATAAATATTTCATTTTTACTACATATATGAATATATAGGTAGTAAAGATAGAATATTTTTAATCATATTATATATTTAATTAGATAGAATATTTTTTTATCAGAAGGTCAACTTATCTTCAGACTAGCGCAAATTACAAAAGCCGCTGCTTCTCTCTTCGCTTCCATTGATTCAGCTTGACGTCCGGAATCCAGAGTTTAGCCCGCATTATAAACGTCTGAGCCTTACGGATGCACTCACGGACAAAACTTCTCAATTTTATAATAAAAATATTACAAATTTATGGAGATTAAAAATAAAAAAATAAAATTAGTGATTTGTTTAAGGGTTTTTAAAGAAATTTATAATAAATATGTTATAACAATGCCGATGATTTTATAAAAGCAACTTATTTTCTGTTTCGAATTTAGTCTGAAAATTAATTTTATTAACTTAATCCCATTCATAGATTCTAGAGTCGTAGTTCATTCGTTGGCAGCGCACATACCATAAACAAGGAGAAATGCTGCACTACACACCAAAAACAGAACGATAAAAATTTTAAAAAGCAATTGTGACACATAATGACTTCCTATAAACAATTATTATACTTCTGCGCTACACTTGCAACAACAAACTTCCGAGTCCATAAATTTCCCATTCTCCAAATCGACGTCCGCATTTGCGGCCACATTTCAAAATCCGAGGCTTTGAACCAAACCCGGCAGTACCCTACGGTACTGCAGTTACACTGTACAGTATATTGAAGCAATCTCTCACACAGAATTACCATAAACGTCCCACGATTCGACTCATGGCACCGTATTATCGTCGCCTAAATATAAATTATAGCGTCATATCCATGAAACAATGTTACTGAATGCACCCGCGAAGATATATTAAACGACCATCTGCAAGAGCGGTTCTCAAACTTTGCTCGGAAAAATTTGGCATGCTCCAATTGAACGAGATACACAGCAATTAGGATGGGATGTTTGGAAACAATTGCGACAGTATAGGATAAGAAACTGCATAAAGTGTTTGTTGCAGTTTGCAAAATTTATGCGGTTGTATTGGGTTGGGGGTGAAAATTTGCTGTTGCGAAATGTGTGCACATTGTGTTGAACCACAGGGTGGTTATGAAACGTGTTTCGTTCGATGTTGTGTGCGGAAAACATTGCGAAATGTATGAAATCACTGAGAATAATTAGATTGTTTTGTATAAATTTTGTGCAATATCTTAATAAGCCACTTCTGGACACGTGCGTTTTAAAATTAAACATTCTAAAATCGTATCTATTTTTATGAACGGTGTATAATAATATACATAAACAAAAGAAATTTAATTATAATTAATAAAAATATAAATAGAGTTTGTTCGATTGATTTCTGAATTCTGTTGTTTCGACCAATGAAAAATAAGCATTCAAATATAAAACAAGATGGCCGACGGTAACTTGACAACCGTTGTAAATAATTTTGCTACGCGACAATAATTTTCATTGTTTTGCCATGAACGTTGTTCGATTTGAATATAAATATTCGGATTGCAAATTAACCAGGTATGTTATAACTATGAAAATGAAATATATACATAGTGTATGTAAGGATTATAAGAATACATTAATTAACTAGATAAACAACCATAAAACAATCTCCGTAATGAAATCTTCAAATTTTGAATTCCTGTCGACGGGCTCCAAGGTCGATAAGTGAGTTTTTTCTTTTATAAATAATTGGATTGCAAATTAGCTAGGTGTGTTATAACTATGAAAATTAAATATATACATAATGTGTTTAGGATAAGAAGAATATATTGATTAAATTTGTTACACAAGGATAAAACAATCTTCGTAATGAAATCTTCAAATTTTGAATTCCCGTCGCCGGACTCCGGAGCCGAAAAGTGAGTTTTTATTTTTATATTACATAAATATTATCATTGCTTCCGATTTAATGTACATATACGTTAGATTTTAAGAATAGTAAATAAACCAGGTACGTTTTAAACGTGAACTTGTAATATATTCTGAGTATGTATGAGCATTGAAAGTTAATCTCGATCAAATCGGCGCTGTCGCAGTGGGAGCGCTATATATATCAGCCAACGGACAGCTTATATATGTGTAGTTTCTTGAATTTTATCTAATAAACGACCTTTTACAATGATTATAAATATGCGATTGCATACTTGAAATAATCGATAGCCAAAATATCTAAGAGTGGATTATTTTTAATTCTGATGTGGCAAAATATGTATACGTCATGGTTTTTATTCAATTTTTGTTCTGTGCCATCATTCTTATTTCGGAATAGCCGAATTCAATATATTCAGCTACATCAAACTTATGTAGTAGGTTTTTTATAAAAAGATAATACTTGCTGAGAGTGACTTCAACATGGGAAGATTCACTCTTTGTTTATATATACCAATTCTACGTTGCAGCCATATAGGTCATCAAATTGTTTCATCATTGCTTCTAAAAAATAATTAAAAACAATATGACATTTATCAAGAGTAAACATTGAGCACATTATTACTACTAATATAATGAATAAATTAAATTTAAACGACACCCGTAGAACAAAATTAACGGAAGTTACTGTAGACTCTACAGTAACTTCGTGTCTAATCCTCTACATTGTAGAGGATTAAACACGTAGATTGGCATCTCTTCTTCTTCTTCAATGTTGTCGCAATACATCATATTTTAATTGTTTGCTATTAGTTCTTTCATTGCTTCTGAAAATTAACTGTAAACGATACAGTGGGTAAAATGTAACTTTTTGCTTACACTAATATGAGATTTTTCATTATTATACCATTGTAATATGTTTAATTATCTTTAATTGCTAAATCACTGCTGTGTGTTTTTATTTATTTGATCCAAGAAAGCCAATAGTAATTTTGTTAGAATAACAATTTGCTGTAAAAGGATTTATAGTTTTTTCATATTGTACTTTGTGGGATAATGTACGTCGGAAAGCATTAATGATGAGTAACGGTCTTGAATTTTAACGTTAGTTGCTTGAAGGTATTCTTATTCGTAATGTTGAATATTATTTTTAATAAAAATATAAAAACATTAAAATGTTAGCATACATATTGTAACGGTCGGTGTATTTTTTTAAGGTTTCGCTACCTGCTTCTTGTAAGCGGTGAGCGGTGAGTGCTGACTTTGTTCTTTGAAACGTCTATTATGCGCGTAACAATAAAAATGTTTTTCTTTGTTTGCGATACATTTGATATTGAAAATTTATGTGCGTGGTCATATTGCGCTATTTTAAATCGAAAGCATTTCTTTATTTTAAGCATAAATTTCCTTTGGATTTCCTTTTTCAAGATATATACAGATTTTATTAGCATAAACAATATTTGCAATAAAATCTCAAAGATGTAGGGATTTGTCTTGCATCAATTAAAAAGCTCAAGGGAGTTGTGTGCCTTGTATAATTTGAAAATTAATAGTTGAGATCCATTCAAATTGAATTTTTGGCTGGATAGAAAATAATCATGCAATAAAGCAAGGATCTTACAAAAGACAAAAGAATTTCTCGCTAACAATTTATATAGAAATAGTGCAGAATACCCAGTATTGCACAATAACACCCATGACCATTGTGTTGAAACGCACGTCAAAGACAATAATGTCCAGTCTGTAAAGCCGTGAAATATATTTTATAAATTATTTTAACACTATACGCGATTTTATATTAATTTTTCCTCACGATATTCATGCAAGAAATTAGGAAAATCTAATGGCATTATAGAAAAAAATGTCTTTCATGTTTTATTTACAGCATTTATTGTACTGTTATGCTTTTAGAAAGATATTTATTATTATTTCACTCTTATTAGCAAATGTTAAAGGATCGATAATGTTAAGCTATTGGACTTTATACATATAATATACATATACATTTACAAAATTTCTTTAAATGTCGGTTGCGTATTAATAATTGCTTTGCCGCGAATCAGAGAGAACATTATTGAGTAAACAATTACAATTAGTTAAAACTCGCATACGTCATCAATAAAATTAGTGACGCCCCAGGGAGGCATTTCTGCGAACGCCACCAACGTCTTTTGTAATTGACGACAGTTTAAAACTACACTGCGACAAATTGCCCCCTAGGACATGTTGCAAATGTGAATATATCATATTAGTAGGCATTGTAAAATTAACTATTTAAAAACTGGCAAATTCTAGATAAACAACTATGATTTGAAATCAGTGTGCAAATGTTATTGCATGAAATTATATTTACATTTTATTAAATGTCATTTAAATGAAGTCATAAGAAATCATTTTTGGGTTGTTTCTTAAAGACAAGTTTATTAAATAAAAATAAAAATGTCGCTTTTGCTTTGGAAAATTAAACTAATACGAAATAAGCTAAAATAAGTAAAAATAAAAAAAAATATTTTTGACTCGCGCCATTTTTATTTTTGCTTAAAGACGTAACAGTATTTTAAAAAATATATTCATTGTACTGAAGTATGTAAAATTATTTTAATAGTCTTTGTCAAAGGGTCGTTTGATATTATACCGAAGGTGAATGAATCGGTATTGAGTTTACGAAGTAGTATGATTAAATATTTATTGTAATTGCTTAGAATATATTCTAATGTTAAGAATTTAATACAAGTTGAAAATACAAAAGCGTATTATTGTCTTAAGCATCGTCTAATAAATATATAAATTATAAATAAAAAATATTGCATGAGACCCGGTCAATGCTTGAAACTTGTTCTCAAACTTGTTGGATATATTCTGATATGTATTTCATGATCGGATGAAATATATATATAACGTAAGTCCTTTTTTGTTGATTTAATTGCCACTGCTGGGAGAAGATGTATTGTTCTGGGGAATGCAGCCAGATGTAAGTGCGGCTTCCTGTATAAAGTTTATACAATAGTGAAACTAAACTAAGGGTAGGTAGATTTATATCCATATGATTTATTTCCCACTTGATTTCGCTCTGTGTTTTGAGTATATTTTATTAATATATTGCAAATGTAGAAAATTTCGCTAAAAATACAAGGAGGTTTTATTGAATATCCATAGAAAACAAACCATTAAATCAAATTGTTTATCTGTTTTTTTAGGACAGAATAGCGTAGTCAGTAACGTCTCAGACTAGTAACTCTGAGGTTGCGGTTTCGAGCCCCTGCAGCAAAACTCGAATTTTTATTTTAATAAAAACTGCGCTTTTATTTAAAAAACATGCCCCACATGCAGTGACATCTATAGGTTGTAAATTATATTACACATTTATAATTATTAAAAATGTAGATGTCACCGATTCATAGACTTTCAATCTGGTGGTTAATACTTAATTGTAGGTATGTATTGATTATATCTGATTGACTCAATTGGTACAGAATTATCCCGTTGTAACGCATTGGGCTTACGCCTGTCAGGTTGTAACGGAAGATTTATTAAAATAAATAATGACAAAAATGGCATTTTATATATTTTTTAATATAATTTCTTAAATAAATAATATGTACAAGCTAACCCCTTCTATGCTACAAATAAATATAAAAATTAGCCACCGTTGCGACATATTTTCTGAAATCATATTTTATGCGAAAAATTTTAATTAGGCTATAAAAATAATAAAAATATTTACTCATAATATTTAGTGGTCTTTTCTTTGCTGCTCAGTGTTGCCATATAGTGTATTTCCAGTCCAGGTCAAAAGCAATAAAATCGTTCTACCGCGGTAAAAACGCCTTTTTATAACACTATTACATGTCAGAATCGAATAAAGCACATCTAAACCGAATTTTGACCAATAGGAGAGCGCAAAAAGCAATTATCCCTTCTCAGAAGTCAAAAATCCACGTCAAAAGCAATAAAATCGTGCCGTCGCCGTCGCCGACACGATTTTATTGCTTTTGACGTGAATTTTTGCCTTCTGAGAAGTGATAATTGTTTTTGCGCCCTCCTATTGACCAAAATTCGGTTTGAAAACACTTTAACCAATGCTCTGTAGTAATATCACTAATGATGACCATCATATTTTTAAAACCTAGTGTAATATTCAAGTGCAAGCAAACAATAGAGCAATATGTGGGATGTGATGTCTGTCTGTACTTAATTTTTTTGCTTATTTTACTTTGAGAGATGATTTGGCTTAATTTGTATTTTAGACTTCTAATTATAGTTCTAGAACTATAATTAGTTTTAGAATTTTTATTAGGTTAGGTTTGGGTTTGAACAGCAAATAGATGTTAGTCTGTCGCAATATGTAATATAATTAAAAAAAATCTTACTAGTTTCCATTTGCGTCTTACTGGGTGCGAAGTCACACACTTTTGAGGGTTACCGAACCTTAAACACTTATACATATACAGGCGGCCCTCGACTTTCGCACATACTTGGTTCCTG